>NW_026115103.1:0-89222 GCF_025201925.1 Gopherus flavomarginatus
CAACACCAGCTCCTCGGGCCAACCCCTGAGCGCCCGAACATATCTCCAGGGCCCTAACCCCTGGGGGCCCCCACCCCAGCTCCAAGGGCCAACCCCTGAGCGCCCGACCAACGAGCTCAGTGGCCTAACCCCTGGGGCCTCACCCCAGCTCCAAGGGCCCAAACCCTGTGTGCCCAACCCGCTCCAGGGGCCCAACCCCTGATCGCCCGAACCATAGCTCCAGGGGCCTAACCCCTTGGGCCCCAACACCAGCTCCAGGGTCCCAACCCCTGGGCCCCAACCCCAGCTCCAGTGGCCAAACCCATGAGCGCCCGAACCATAGCTTCGAGGGGCCAACCCCTGGGGGCCCCAACACCAGCTCCAGGGGCCCAACCCCTGGCGCCCGAACACGCCTCCAAGGGCCTAACCCCTGTGGGCCCAAACCAGCTTCCGGGGCCAACCCCTGAGCGCCCGAACCATAGCTCCAGGGCGTAACCCTGGGCCCCCCCCCATCTCCAGGGCCCAACCCCTGGGGGGCCCCCCCAGCTCCAGAGGGGCCCAAACCCCTGAGGCGCTCCGAACCATAGATCCAGGGCCTAACCCCTGGGGCCCCCAAAACCAGTTCCAGGGGCCAAACCCCTGGGGGCCCCAACAAAGGCTCCAGGGAACAACCCCTCAGCGCCCTAACCATAGCTCACAGGGGTCTAACCCCCAGGGGGGCCAACCCGAGCTCCAGGGGCCGAACCCCTGTGCCCCCACCAGCTCCATGGTCCCCAACCCTGATCGCCCGACCATAGTTCCAGGGGCCTAACCCCCGGGGCCCCAACCACAGCTCCAGGGGCCCAACCCCTGCGGACCCCAACACCAGCTCCAGTAGCCCAACCCCTGAGCGCCCGAACATAGCTCCAGGGCCTAATCCCTGCGGGCCCACAACACAGCTCCAAGGCCCAACCCCTGAGCGCCCGAACAATACTCCAGGGGCCTAACCCTTGGGGGCCCCCAAACCAGCTCCAGGGTCCCACCCCTTAGCACCCGAACCATAGCTACAGGGGCCTAACCCCTGGGGGGCCCCCACCCCCAGCTCCAAGGGCCCAAAACCTGAGCGCCCGAACCATAGCTCCAGGGGCCCTAACCCTCTGGGGCTCCCCACCACGCCAGGGCCCAAACCCTGGGGGGCCTCCAAGACCAGCTCCAGGGCCCACCCCTGGGCCCCACACAGTCCAGGGGCCTAACCCCTGAGGGCCAGAACCATAGCTCCAAGGGGCCTAACCCCTGGGGGCCCCCACCCCAGTCCATCGGCCCAACCCCTGGGGGCCCAACCAGCTCCAGGCCCAACCCTGGGGGCCCACACCAGCTCCAGGGGACCAACCCCTGAGCGCCCGAACAATAGCTCCAGGGCCTACAACCCCTAGGGCCCCAACCCTCAGCTCCAGGGCCCAACCCCTGGGGGCCCCAACCAGCTCCAAGGGCCCAACCCCTGAGCGCCCGAAACCATAGCTCCAGGGGCCTAACCCCTGGGCCCAACACCAGCTCCATTGGCCCAACCCCTGGGGGCCCCACCCAGCTCCAGGGCCCAACCCCTGAGCGCCCGAACAATACCTCCAGGGGCCTAACCCCTGTGGGCCCCAACACCAGCTCCAGGGGTCCAACCCCTGAGCGCCAAAACATAGCTCAGGGCGCCTAACCCTGGGGACCAACCCCAGCTCCAACGGCCCAACCCCTGAGCGCCGGAACCATAGCTCCAGGGGCCTAACCCTGGGGGCCCCAACCCCAGCTCCAGGGCAGAAACCCTTGGCCCCGACCCCGTTTCCAGGGGCTCCACCCCCTGGGCACCCGAACTATAGCTCCAGGGGCAAAACCCCTGAGCGCCCGAACCATAGCTCCAGGGGCCTAACCCTGGGGCCCCCCACCCCAGCTCCAACGGCCCAACACTGAGCGCCCGAACCATAGCTCCAGGGGCCTAACCCCTGGGGCACCAACCCCAGCTCCAGGGCCCAACCCCTGGGCGCCCCAAAAACCAGCTATAGTTGCCCAACCCTGAGCGCCCGAACCATAGCTCCAGGGGCCTAACCCCTGGGGGCTCGAACACCATCTCCAGAGACACACCCCTGAGCACTCGAACCATAGCTACAGGGGCCTAACCCTGGGGGCCCCCACCCCAGCTCCAAAGGCCCAAAACCTAGTGCCCGAACCATAGTTCCAGGGGCCTAACTCCTGGGGGCCCCAACACCAGCGCCAGGGGCCCAACCCCTGGGGGCCCCAACACCAGCTCCAGGGGCCAACCCCTGAGCGCCCGAGACCATAGCTCCAGGGGCCTAACCCCTGGGGCCCCCAGACCAGCTCCAGGGGCCCAACCCTGGGGCCCCAACACCAGTCCAGGGCCCAACCCCTGAGCGCCCAAACCATAGCTCGAGGGGCCTAAACCCTCGGGGCCCCAACCCAGGGTCCAGGGGCCCAACTACCTGGGCCCTGAGCGCCCGAACAATACTCCAGGGGCCAACCCCTGTGGGCCCCAACACCAGCTCCAGGGTCCAACCCCTGAGCGCCCGAACCATAGCTGCAGGGGCCAAACCCCTGGGGACCCAACACCCCAGCTCCAACGGCCCAACCCCTGAGCGCCGGAACCATAGCTCCAGGGGCCTAACCCCTGGGGCCCCAACCCCAGCCCAGGAGCCCAACCCCTGGGGCCCCAACACCATCTCCAGGGCCTAACCCCTGTGGCCCCAACACCAGCTCCAGGGGCCCAACCCCTGGGGGCCCTAAACCAGCTCCAGGGGCCCAACCCCAGTAGCGCCAACCAAGCTCCGGGGCCTAACCCTGGGGCCCCAACACCAGCTCCAGGGGCCCAACCCCTGAGCGCCCGAACCATAGCTCCAGGGGCCTAACCCCTGGGGCCCCACCCCACTCCAGGGCCAACCCCTGACCCCTGACACATAGCTCCAGGGGCCTAACCCCTGGGGGCCCCAACCCCAGCTCCAGGGGCCCAACCCCTGGGGCCCACAAGCTCCAGGGGCCCAACCCCTGAGCGCCCGACACCATAGCTCCGGGGCCTAAACCCCTGGGGCCCCAACCACAGCTCCAGGGGGCCCAACCCCTGCGGACCCCAACACCAGCTCCAGGGTCCCAACCCCTAGCGCCCGACCATAGCTCCCAGGGGCCCAACCCCTGAGCGCCTGAACCATAGCTCCAGGGCCCAATCCCTGGGTCCCCAACACCAGCTCCAGGGCCCACCCCTGGGGGCCCCAACACCAGCTCAGGGCCCAACCCTGAGCGTCCAACCATAGCTCCCAGGCCTAACCCTGGGGGGCCCCCACCCCAGCTCCAAGGGGCCCAACCCTGAGCGCCCGAACCATAGCTCCAGGGGCCTAACCACCTGGGCGCCCCAACACCATCTCCAGGGCCCAACCCCTGGACCGCCCGAACCATAGTCAAGGGGCCTGACCCCTGGGGGCCCCCCACCCAGCTCCAAGGGCCCAACCCTGAGGTCCGAAACATAGCTCCAGGGGCCTAACCCCTGGGGGCCCCAAAACCACTCCAGGGTCCCAACCCCTGAGCGCTCAACCATAGCTCCAGGGGCCTAACCCCTGGGGCCCCCCAACCCAGCTCCAAGGGCCCAACCCCTGAGCGCCCAACCATAGCTCCAGGGGCCTACCCCTGGGGCGCCACACAGCCGCCAGGGGCCCAAACCCCTGGGGGCTCCAACCACGCTCCCAGGGGCCCAACCCTGGGGGCCCAAACACCATTCCAGGGGCCCACCCCTGAGCGCCCGAACCATAGCTCCAGGGCCCTAAACCCCTGGGCCCCCCACCCAGCTCCAGTCCCAACCCCTGGGGCCCAACACCAGCTCCAGGGGCCCAACCCTGGGGGACCCAACACCAGCTCCAGGGGCCCAACCCCTGAGCGCTCCGAACCATAGCTCCAGGGGCCTAACCCCTGGGGGCCCCAACCCCAGCTCCGGGGCCCAACCCTGGGGCCCGAAAAACAGCTCCAGGGGCCCAACCCCTGAGCGCCCGAACCATAGCTCCAAGGGGCCTAACCCCTGGGGCCCCAACACCAGCTCCAGGGGCCCACCCCTGGGGGCCCCAACCAAGCTCCAGGGGCCCAACACCTGAGCGCCCGAACATACCTCCAGGGGCCTAACCCCTGGGGCCCCAACACCAGCTCCAGAGGTCCACCCCTGAGCGCCAAACCATAGCTCCAGGGGCCTAACCCCTGGAGGACCCCACCCGCGATCCAACGGCCCAACCCCTGAGCGCCGGAACCATAGCTTCCAGGGGCCTAACCCCTGGTGCCCCCAACCCCAGCTCCAGGGGCCTAACCCCTGGGGCCCCAACCCCAGCTCCAGGGGCCCAACCCCTGAGCACCCAACATAGCTCCAGGGGCCCAACCCCTGAGCGCCCGAACCATAGCTCAGGGCCTACCCCTGGGGCCCCCACCCCAGCTCCAGGCCCAACCACTGAGCGCCCGAACCATAGCTCCAGGGGCCTAACCCCTGGGGCCCCAAACCCAGCTCCAGGGGCCCAACCCCTGGGCGCCCCAACACCAGCTCTAGGTTTCAACCCTGAGCGCCGAACCATAGCTCCAGGGGACCTAACCCCTGGGGGCTCGAACACCCATCTCCAGAGACACAACCCCTGAGCACTCCAACAATAGCTAAAGGGGCCTAAACCCCTGGGGGGCCCCAACCCCAGCTCCAAGGACCCAAAACCTGAGTGCCCGAACCATAGTTCCAGGGGCCTAACTCCTGGTGTCCCAACACCAGCGCCAGGGCCCAACCCCTGGGGCCCCAACACCAGCTCCAGGGAAACAACCCCTGAACGCCCGAACCATAGCTCCAGGGGCCTAACCCCTGGGGCCCCAAGACCAGCTCGAGGGCCCAGCCCCTGGGGGGCCCCAACACCAGTCGAGGGGGCCCAACCCCTGAGCGCCCGAACAATACTCCAGGGGCCTAACCCCTGTGGGCCCCAACACCAGCTCCAGGGGTCCAACACCTGAGCGCCCGAACATAGCTGCAGGGGCCTAACCCCTGTGGGGCCCCACCCAGCTCCAACGGCCCAACCCCTGAGCGCCGGAACCATAGCTCCAGGGGCCTAACCCCTGGGGACCCCAACCCCAGCCCAGGAGCCAACCCCTGGGGGCCCCAACCCAGCTCCAGGGGCCTAACCCTGGGGCCCAACACCAGCTCCAGGGGCCCAACCCCTGGGGCCCCAACAAGCTCCAGGGGCCCAACCCCTGGGCGCCCCAACCAAAGGCTCCAGGGGCCTACCCCTGGGGCCCCAACCCAGCTCCAGGGTCCAAACCCCTGAGCGCCCCGAACCATAGCTCCAGGGGCTAACCCCTGGGGGCCCCAACCCAGCTACAAGGGCCCACCCTGAGCCCCGAACATAGCTCCAGGGGCCTAACCCCTGGGGGCCCCAACCCCAGCTCCAAGGGCCCAACCCCTGGGGGCCCCAACACCAGCTCCAGGGCCCACCCCTGAGCGCCGAACCATAGCCCAGGGGCCTAACCCCCGGGGCCCCAACCACAGCTGCAGGGGCCAACCCCTGAGACCCCCAACCCAGCTCCAGGTCCCAAACCTGAGCGCAAAACCATCGCTCCAGGGCCCAACCCCTGGACGGGTCCCAAACCTAGCTCCCAAGGGGCCTAACCCCTGGGCGCCCAACACCAGCTCCAGGGGCCAACCCCTGGGGGCCCCAACACCAGCTCCAGGGCCCAACCCCTGAGCGTCCGAACCATAGCTCCAGGGGCCTAACCCCTGGGGCCCCAACACCAGCTCCAGGGGCCCACCCCTGAGGGCTCGAAACCAGCTCCAGGGGCCTGACCCCTGAGGGCCCCCACCCCAGCTCCAAGGGCCCAAAACCTGAGCGCCCAAGCATAGCTCCAGGGGCCTAACCCCTGGGCCCCAACACCAGCTCCAGGGGCCCAACCCCTGGGGGCCCCAACACCAGCTCCAGGGGCCCAACCCCTGAGCGCCCGAACCATAGCTCCAGGGGCCTAACCCCTGGGGGCCCCAAACCAGCTCCAGGGGCCAACCTCTGAGCGCCCGTACCATAGCTGCAGTAGGGCCTAACCCCTGGAGCCCCCACCCCAGCTCCAACGGCCCAACCCCTGAGCGCCGGAAACCATAGCTCCAGGGGCCTAACCCCTGGGGGCCCCAACCCCAGCCCCAGGAGCCCAAACCCCTGGGGGTCCCAACACCAGCTCCAGGGGCCCAACCCCTGAGCGCCGCGATCATAGCTCCAGGGGCCTAAACCCCTGGGGCCCCCAACACCAGCTCCAGGGGCCCAACCCCTGGGGGCCCCAACACCAGCTACAGGGGCCCAACCCCATGAGCGCCCGAACAATACCTCCAGGGGCGTAACCTCTATGGGCCCCAACACCAGCTCCAGGGGTCCAACCCCTGAGGGCCCGAACCATAGCTGCAGGGCCTAAACCGCTGGGGGGAACCCCACCCCAGCTCCAACGGCCCAACCCCTGAGCATCGGAACCATAGCTCCAGTGCCCTAACCCCTGGGGGCCCCAACCCCAGCCCCAGGAGGCCAACCCCTGGGGGCCCAACACCAGTTCCAGGGCCCAACCCCTGAGGGCCCCTAACCATAAGCTCCAGGGGCCACCCCTTGGGGCCCCAACACCAGCTCCAGGGCCCAACCCCTCTCGCCCGAACATCGCTCAAGGGCCTAATCCCTGGGGCCCCAACACCAGCTCCAGGGGCCCGCCCCTGGGGCCCCCAACACCAGCTCCAGGGGCCCAACCCCTGAGCGCCCCAACCATAGCTCCAGGGACATAACCCCTGGGGGCCCCAACCACAGCTCCAGGGGCCCAAACTCTGGGGGCCCCAACACCAGCTCCAGGGGCCCAACCCCTGAGCGCCCGAACCATAGCTCCAGGGGCCTAATCCCTGGGGCCCCCAACACCAGCTCCAGGGGCCCAACCCCTGGGGCCCTAACACCAGCTCCAGGGCCCAACCCCTGAGCGCCCGAACCATAGCTCCAGGGGCCTAATCCCTGCGGGCCCAACACCAGCTCCAAGGCCCAACCCCTGAGCGCGCCGAAACAATACGTCCAGAGGCCTCACCCCTGGGGGCCCCAACACCCAGCTCCTCGGGCCCTACCACCTGAGTGCCCGAACCATAGCTCCCGAGGCCTAACCACTGCGGGCCCCCACCACCAGCTCCAAGGGCCCAACCCCTGAACGCCCGAACCATAGCGCCAGGGGCCTAACCCCTGGGTCCCCAACACCAGCTCCAGGGGGCCCAACCCTGAGAGCCCGAACCATAGCTCCAGGGGCCTAACCCCCGGGGGCCCCAACCCCAGGTCCAGGAGCCAAAACCCCTTCAGCCCTCGACCCCAGCTCCAGGAGCACCAACCCCTGAGCGCCCGAACCATAGCTCCAGGGGCCCAACCTCTGAGCGCCCGAAACCTTAGCTCCAGACACCTAATCCCTGGGGGCCCCAAAACCAGCTCCAAGGGCCCAACCCCTGAGCATCCGAACAATACCACCAGGGGCCTAACCCCTGGGGGCCCCAACACCACCTCCAGGGGCCCAACCCCTGAGCGCCCCGAACCATTGCTCCAGGGGCCTAACCCCTAGGGGCCCCCACCCCAGCTCCAGGGGCCCAAACCCTGGGGCCCTCGACCCCAGCTCCAGGGGCCCAACCCCTGAGCGCCCCGTACCACAGCTCCAGGGGCCTAACCCCTGGGGGCCAAAACCCCAGCTCCAGCGGCCCAACCCCTGGGGGTCCCAACACCAGCTCCAGGGGCCCAAACCCTGAGCCCCCGAACCATAGCTCCAGGGGCCTAACCCCTGGGGCCCCAACACTAGCTCCAGGAGCCCAACCCCTGGGGGAACCAACAACAGCTCCAGGGGCCCAACCCCAGAGCGCCCTAACCATAGCTCCAGGGGCCTAACCCCTGGGGGCCCCAACACCAGCTCCAGGGGCCCAACCCCACAGCGCCAGAACCATAGCTCCAGGGGTCTAACACCTGGGGGCTCCAGCCCCAGCTCCAGGGGTCCAACCCCTGAGCGCCCGAAACCGTAGCTGCAGGGGTCTAACCCCAGGGGTCCCGCACCCCAGCTCCAACGGCCCAACCCCTGGGGGCCCCAAACACCAGCTCCAGGGGCTCAACCCCTGAGCATCCGAACCATCGTTTCCAGGGGCCCAACCCCTGAGAAGCCTGAACCATAGCTCCAGGGGTCTAACCCCTGGGGCCCCAACACCAGCTCCAGGGGCCCAACCCCTGGGGGCCCCAACAAAGGCTCCAGGGGCCCAACCCCTGAGTGCCCGAACCATAGCTCCAGGGGCATAACCCCCGGGGGTCCCCAAGCCACAGCTGCAGGGGCCCAACCCCTGCGGACCCCAACACCAGCTCCAGGATCCCAACCCCTGAGCGCCCGAAAACCATCGCTCCAGGGGCCCAACCCCTGAGCGCCTGAACCATAGCTCCAGGGGCCTAATCCCTGGGGCCCCAACACCAGCTCCAGAGGCCCAAGCCCTGGGGGCCCCAAAACCAGCTCCAGGGGCCCAACCCCTGAGCGCCCGAACCATAGCTCCAGGGGCCTAAAGCCTCGGGGGCCCCAATACCAGCTCCAAGGGCCCAACCTCTGAGCGCTCGAACAATACCTCCAGGGGCCTAACCCCTGGGTGCTCCAACCACCTAGCTCCACGGGCCCAACCCTGAGCGCTCGAACCATAGCTACAGGGGCCTGAACCCTGGGGGCCCCCACCCCAGCTCCAAGGGGACCAAAACCTGAGCACCCGAAGCATAGTTCCAGGGGCCTAACCCCTGGGGCCCCAACACCAGCGCCAGGGGTCCAACCTCTGAGCGCCCGAACCATAGCTGCAGGGGCCTAACCCCTGTAGGCCCCACCCCAGCTCCAACGGCCCAACCCCTGAGCGCCGGAACCATAGCTCCAGGGGCCTAACCCCTGGGGACCCCAGCCCCAGGAGCCCAACCCCTGGGGGTCCCAACACCAGCTCCAGGGGCCCAACCCCTGAGCGCCCGAACCATAGCTCCAGGGGCCTAACACCTGGGGCCCCAACACCAGCTCCAGGAGCCCAACCCCTGAGCGCACGAACCATAGCTCCAGGGGCCTAATCCCTGGGGCCTCAACACCAGCTGCAAGGGCCCAACCCCTGAGCGCCTGAACCATAGCCCCAACAAAGGCTCCAGGGGACCAAACGCTCAGCGTCCGAACCATAGCTCCAGGGGTCTAACCCCCGGGGGCTCCAACCCGAGCTCCAGGAGCCGAACCCCTGGGGGCCCCAACAACAGCTCAAGGGCCCAACCCCTGAGCGCCCGTACCATAGCTCCAAGGGCCTAACCCCCGGGGGCCCCAACCACAGCTCCACGGGCCCAACCCCTGCGGACCCCAACACCAGCTCCAGGAGCCCAACCCCTGAGCGCACGAACCATAGCTCCAGGGGCCTAATCCCTGGGGGCCTCAACACCAGCTGCAAGGGCCCAACCCCTGAGCGCCTGAACCATAGCTCCAGGGTCCTAACCCCTGGGGGCCCCACCCCAGCTCCAAGGTCCCAACCCCTGAGCGCCCGAACCATAGCTCCAGGGGGCCCAACCCTGAGCACCCGAACCATAGCTCCAGGGGCCTAATCCCTCGGGCCCCAACACCAGCTCCAGAGCCCTAACCCCTCGGGGCCCCAACACCAGCTCCAGAGGCCCAACCCCTGAGAGCCCGAACCATATCTCCAGGGGGCTAACCCCTGGGGACCCGAAACCCCAGCTCCAGGGGCCCAACCCCTGGGGGCCCCAACACCAGCTCCAGGGGCCCAACCCCTGAGCGCCCGAACCATAGCTACAGGGGCCTGACCCCTGGGGGCCCCCCACCCCAGCTCCAAGGGATCAAAACCTGAGCGCCCGAAGCATAGTTCCAGTTGCCTAACCCCTGGGGCCCCAACACCAGCGCCAGGGGCCCAAACCCTGGGGGCCCCAACACAAGCTCCAGGGGCCCAACCCCTGAGCGCCCGAACCATAGCTCCAGGGGCCTAACCCCTGGGGGCCCCAACACCAGCTCCAGGGGGTCCAACCTCTGACCGCGCCGAACAATAGCTGCAGGGCCCTAACCCCTGTAGGCCCCCACCCCAGCTCCAACGGCCCAACCCCTGAGCGCCCGAACCATAGCTCCAGGGGCCTAATCCCTGGGGACCCCAACCCCAGCCCCAGGAGCCCAACCCTTGGGGGTCCCAACACCAGCTCCAGGGGCCCAACCCCTGAGCGCCCGAACCATAGCTCCAGGGGCCTAACCCCTGGGGCCCCAACACCAGCTCCAGGGGCCCAACCTCTGGGGGTCCCAACAAAGGCTCCAGGGGACCAAACCCTCAGCGCCCGAACCATAGCTCCAGGGGTCTAACCCCCGGGGGCTCCAACCCGAGCTCCAGGAGCCGAACCCTGGGGGCCCCAACAACAGCTCAAGGGTCCAAAACCCCTGAGCGCCCGTACCATAGCTCCAGGGGCCTAACCCCCGGGGGCCCCAACCACAGCTTCAGGGGCCCAACCCCTGCGGACCCCAACACCAGCTCCAGGAGCCCAACCCCTGAGCGCACGAACCATAGATCCAGGGGCCTATCCCTGGGGGCCTCAACACCAGCTCCAAGGGCCCAACCCCTGAGCGCCTGAACCATAGCTCCAGGGGCCTAACCCCTGGGGGCCCCCACCCCAGCTCCAAGGGCCCAACCCCTGAGCGCCCGAACCATAGCTCCAGGGGCCCAACCCCTGAGCGCCCGAACCATAGCTCCAGGGGCCTAATCCCTCGGGCCCCAACACCAGCTCCAGAGCCCTAACCCCTCGGGACCCGAACACCAGCTCCAGGGGCCCAACCCCTGAGAGCCCGAACCATATCTCCATGGGGCTAAAACCCTGGGGACCCGAACCCCAGCTCCAGGGGCCCAACCCCTGGGGGCCCCAACACCAGCTCCAGGGGCCCAACCCCTGAGCGCCCGAACCATAGATCCAGGGGCCTAACCCCCGGGGGCCCCAACCCCAGCTCCAGGGGCCAAACCCCTGGGGGCCCCAAAACCAGCTCCAGGGTTGCAACCCCTGAGCGCACGAACGATTGCCCTAGGGGCCTAACCCCTGGGGGCCCCAACACCAGCTCCAGGGGCCCAACCCCTGAGCGCTCGAACTATGCCTCCAGGGGCCTAACCCATGGGGGCCCCAAACACCAGCTCCAGGGGCCCAACCCCTGAGCACTTGAAACCATAGCTACAGGGGCCTAACCCCTGGGGGCCCCCCACCCCTGCTCCAAGGGCCCAAAACCTGAGCACCCGAACCATAGCTCCAGAGGCCTCACTCCCTGGGGCCCCAACACCAGCGCCAGGGTCCCAACCCCTGGGGGCCCCAACACCAGCTCCAGGAGCCCAACCCCTGAACGCCCGAACCATAGGCTCCGGGGGCCTAACCCCTGGGGCCCCAAGACCAGCTCCAGGGGCCCAGCCCCTGGGGGCCCCAAACACCAGTCCAGGGGCCCAACCCTGAGCGTCCGAAGCATAGCTCGAGGGGCCTAAAACCTCGGGGCCCCAACACCAGCTACAGGGGCCCAACCCCTGAGCGCCCAAATAATACCTCCAGGGGCCTAACCCCTATGGGCCCCAACACCATCTCCAGGGGTCCAACCTCTGAGCGCCCGAACCATAGCTGCAGGAGCCCAACCCCTGGGGGCCCCAACATCAGCTCCAGGGATCCAACCCCTGAGCGCCCGAACCATAGCTGCAGGGGCCTAACCCCTGGGGGCCCCCAAACCCCAGCTCCAACGGCCCAACCCCTGAGCGCCAGAACCATAGCTCCAGGGGCCCAACCCCTGGGGGCCCCAACACCAGCTCCAGGGTCCCAACCCCTGAGCGCCCGAACCTTCGCTCCAGGGGGCCGAACCCCTGAGCGACCGAACCATAGCTCCAGGGGCCTAACCCCCGGGGGCCCCAACCCCAGGTCCAGGGGCCAAACCCCTGGAGCCTCGACCCCAGCTCCAGGGGCCCAACCCCTGAGCGCCCGAACCATAGCTCCAGGGGCCTAACCCCTGGGTCCCCAACACCAGCTCCAGGGGCCAAACCCCTGGGGCCCCAACATGATCTCCAGGGGCCCAACCCCTGAGCACCCGAAACATAGATCCAGGGGCCTAACTGCTGGGGACCCAACACCAGCTCCAGGGGCCAAACCCCTGGGGCCCTCGACCTCAGCTCCAGGGGCCCAACCCCTGAGCGCCCGTACCACAGCTCCAGGGGCCTAACCCCTGGGGGCCCAAACCCCAGCTCCAGCGGCCCAACCCCTGGGGGCCCCAAAACCAGCTCCAGGGGCCTAACCCCTGGGGGCCACAACACCAGCTCCAGGGGCCCAACCCCAGTGCGCCCTAACCATAGCTCCAGGGGCCCAACCCCTGGGTGTCCCAACACCAGCTCAAGAGGCCCAACCCCTCAGCGCCAGAACCATAGCTCAAGGGGCCTAATCCCTGGGGCCCCAACACCAGCTCCTGGGGCCCAACCCCTGGGGGCCACAACACCAGCTCCAGGGTACCAACCCCTGAGCGCCCGAACCATAGCTTCAGGGGCCTAATCCCTGGGGGCCCCAAAACCAGCTCCAAGGGCCCAACCCCTGCACATCCGAACGATACCTCCAGGACCCTAACCCCTGGGGGACCCAACACCAGCTCCAGGGGCCGAACCCCTGAGCGCCCGAACCATAACTCCAGGGGCCTAACCCCTGGGAGGGCCCACCCCAGCTCCAGGGGCCCAACCCCTGGGGCCCTAGACCCCAGCTCCACGGGCCCAACCCCTGAGCGCCCGTACCACAGCTCCAGAGGCCTAACCCCTGGGGGCCCAAACCCCAGCTCCAGCGGCCCAACCCCTGGGGGCCCCAAAGCCAGCTCCAGGGGCCCAACCCCTGTGGGCCCCAAAACCAGCTCCAGGGGCCCAACCCCAGAGCGCCCTAACCATAGCTCCAGGGGCCCAACCCCTGGGGGCCCCAACACCAGCTCCAGGGGCCCAATCCCTCAGCGCCAGAACCATAGCTCAAGGGGCCTAATCCCTGGGGCCCCAACACCAGCTCCAGGGGCCCAACCTCTGGGGACACAACACCAGCTCCAGGGTACCAACCCCTGAGCGCCCGAACCATAGCTTCAGGGGCCTAATCCCTGGGTCCCAACACCAGCTCCAAGGACCCAACCCCTGAGCGCCCGAACAATACCTCCAGGGGCCTTACCCCTGGGGGCCCCAACACCAGCTCCTCGGGCCCTACCCCTGAGTGCCCGAACCATAGCTCCAGGGGCCTAACCACTGGGGGCCCCCACCCCAGCTCCAAGGGCCCAACCCCTGAGAGTCCGAACCATAGCGCCAGGGGCCTAACCTCTGGGGCCCCAACACCAGCTCCAGAGGCCCAACCCCTGGGAGCCCCAACACCAGCACCAGAGGCCCAATCCCAGAGCTCCCGAACCATAGCTCCATGCAGGAAATGCTCTCTGCATTACCCTGCCTAACCACAAGGTGTCACTGTTGCTCCATGCGGGGAAATGCTCTATGTATTACCCTGTGTGGCTACATGGTGTCACTGTTGCTCTATGCGTGAAATGCTCTGGGCATTACGGTGATGGAGTGGGGACTGTCTGTGTGGGGGATGGGAGAGCAGGCCGTGACTTTAGCTCAGGGGCCCCAACACCAGCTCCAGGGGCCCAACCCCTGAGCGCCCGAACCATAGCTCCAGGGGCCTAACCCTCGGGGGCCCCAACGCCAGCTCCAGGGGCCTAACCCCTGGGGGCCCCCACCCCAGCTCCAGGGGCCCAACCCCTGAGCGCCCGAACCATAGCTCCAGGGGCCCAACCCCTGAGCGCCAGAACCATAGCTCCAGGGGCCTAACCCCTGGGGCCCCAACACCAGCACCAGGGGTCCAGCCCCTGAGGGCCCTAATACAAGCTCCAGGGGCCCAACCCCTGAGCGCACGAACCATAGCTCCAGGGGCCTAATCCCTGGGGCCCCCAAAACCAGCTCCAAGGGCCCAACCCCTGAGCGCCCGAACGATACCTCCAGGGGCCTAACCCCTGGGGACCCCACCCCAGCTCCAGGGGCCCAACCCCTGGGGCCCTAGACCCCAGCTCCAGGGTCCCAACCCCTGAGCGCCCGTACCACAGCTCCAGGGGCCTAACCCCTGGGGGCCCAAACCCCAGCTCCAGCGGCCCAACCCCTGGGGGCCCCAACACTAGCTCCACGGTTCCAACCCCTGAGCGCCTGTACCACAGCTCCAGAGGCCTAACCCCTGGGGGCCCAAACCCCAGCTCCAGGGGCCCAACCCCTGAGCGCCTGAACCATAGCTCCACGGGCCTAACCCCTGGGGCCCCAACACCAGCTCCAGGGCTCCAACCCCTGGGGGCCCTAACACCAGCTCCAGGGGCCCAACCCCTGAGCGCCCGAACCATAGCTCCATGCAGGAAATGCTCTCTGCATTACCCTGCCTGACCACAAGGTGTCACTGTTGCTCCATGCGGGGAAATGCTCTATGTATTACCCTGTGTGGCTATATGGTGTCACTGTTGCTCTATGCGTGAAATGCTCTGGGCATTACGGTGATGGAGTGGGGACTGTCTGTGTGGGGGATGGGAGAGCAGGCCGTGACTTTAGCTCAGGGGCCCCAACACCAGCTCCAGGGGCCCAACCCCTGAGCGCCCGAACCATAGCTCCAGGGGCCTAACCCTCGGGGGCCCCAACCCCAGCTCCAGGGGCCTAACCCCTGGGGGCCCCCACCCCAGCTCCAGGGGCCCAACCCCTGAGCGCCCGAACCATAGCTCCAGGGGCCCAACCCCTGAGCGCCAGAACCATAGCTCCAGGGGCCTAACCCCTGGGGCCCCAACACCAGCACCAGGGGTCCAGCCCCTGAGGGCCCTAATACAAGCTCCAGGGGCCCAACCCCTGAGCGCACGAACCATAGCTCCAGGGGCCTAATCCCTGGGGGCCCCAAAACCAGCTCCAAGGGCCCAACCCCTGAGCGCTCCGAACGATACCTCCAGGGGCCTAACCCCTGGGGACCCCACCCCAGCTCCAGGGGCCCAACCCCTGGGGCCCTAGACCCCAGCTCCAGGGTCCCAACCCCTGAGCGCCCGTACCACAGCTCCAGGGGCCTAACCCCTGGGGGCCCAAACCCCAGCTCCAGCGGCCCAACCCCTGG
Organism: Gopherus flavomarginatus; assembly: GCF_025201925.1. Lineage (NCBI taxonomy): Eukaryota > Metazoa > Chordata > Testudines > Testudinidae > Gopherus > Gopherus flavomarginatus. The sequence goes on from NW_026115103.1 coordinate 15,138, forward strand.
GGGCCCCAACACTAGCTCCAGGGTTCCAACCCCTGAGCGCCTGTACCACAGCTCCAGAGGCCTAACCCCTGGGAGCCCAAACCCCAGCTCCAGGGGCCCAACCCCTGAGCGCCTGAACCATAGCTCCACGGGCCTAACCCCTGGGGCCCCAACACCAGCTCCAGGGCTCCAACCCCTGGGGGCCCTAACACCAGCTCCAGGGGCCCAACCCCTGAGGGCCCCGAACCATAGCTCCAGGGGCCTAAACCCTGGGGGACCCAAAACCAGCTCCACGGGCCCAATCCCTGAGCGCCCGAACCATACCTCCAGGGGCCTAACCCCTGGGGGCCCCAACCCCAGCTCCAGGGGCCCAACCCCTGGGGGACCCAACACCAGCTCCAGGGGCAAAACCCCTGAGCGCCCGATCCATAGCTCCAGGGCCTAACCCCCGGAGGCCCCAACCCCAGCTCCAGGGGTCCAACCCCGGGGGCCACAACACGAGCTCCAGGGTTGCAACCCCTGAGCGCCCGAACCATAGCTTCAGGGGCCTAATCCCTGGGGGCCCAACACCAGCTCCAAGGACCGAACCCATGAGCGCCCCGAACAATACCTCCAGGGGCCTTACCCCTGGGGGCCCCAACACCAGCTCCTCGGGCCCTACCCCTGAGTGCCCGAACCATAGCTCCAGGGGCCTAACCACTGGGGGCCCCCACCCCAGCTCCAAGGGCCCAACCCCTGAGCGTCCGAACCATAGCGCCAGGGGCCTAACCTCTGGGGCCCCAACACCAGCTCCAGAGGCCCAACCCCTGGGAGCCCCAACACCAGCACCAGAGGCCCAACCCCTAGAGCTCCCGAACCATAGGTCCATGCAGGAAATGCTCTGTGCATTACCCTGCGTGACCACAAGGTGTCACAGTTGCTCCATGCGGGAAAATGCTCTGTGTATTACCCTGTGTGGCTACATGGTGTCACTGTTGCTCTATGCGTGAAATGCTCTGGGCATTACGGTGATGGAGTGGGGACTGTCTGTGTGGGGGATGGGAGAGCAGGGGGTGACTTTAGCTCAGAGGCCCCAACACCAGCTCCAGGGGCCCAAAACCTGAGCGCCCCGAACCATAGCTCCTGGGGCCTAACCCTCGGGGGCCCCAACCCCAGCTCCAGGGGCCTAACACTTGGGGTCCCCACCCCAGCTCCAGGGGCCCAACCCCTGTGTGCCCGAACCATAGCTCCAGGGGCCCAACCCCTGAGCGCCCGAACCATAGCTCCAGGAGCCTAACCCTTGGGGCCCCAACACCAGCACCAGGGGTCCAGCCCCTGGGAGCCCTAATACAAGCTCCAGGGGCCCAACCCCTGAGCGCACGAATCATAGCTCCAGGGGCCTAATCCCTGGGGGCCCCAAAACCAGCTCCAAGGGCCCAACCCCTGAGCGCCCGAACGATAACTCCAGGGGCCTAACCCCTGGGGGCCCCTACACCAGCTCCAGAGGCCCAACCCCTGAGCGCCCGAACCATAGCTCCAGGGGCCTAACCCCTGGGGGCCCCCACCCCAGCTCCAGGGGACCAACCCCTGGGGCCCAAGACCCCAGCTCCAGGGTCCCAACCCCTGAGCGCCCGTACCACAGCTCCAGGGGCCAAATCCCTGGGGACCCAAACCCCAGCTCCAGCGGCCCAACCCCTGGGGGCCCCAACACTAGCTCCAGGGTTCCAACCCCTCAGCGCCCGAACCATAGCTCCAGGGGTCTAACCCCCGGGTTTTCTAAAATCAGCTCCAGGGGTCCAACCCCTGAGCGCCCGAACCATTGCTGCAGGGGCCTAACCCCTGGGGGCCCCCACCCCAGCTCCAACGGCCCAACTCCTGAGCGCCGGAACCATAGCTCCACGGGCCTAACCCCTGGGGCCCCAACACCAGCTCCAGGGGCCCAACCCTTGGGGGCCCCAACCCCAGCTCCAGGGGCCCAAACCCTGAGCGCCCGAACCATAGCTCCAGGGGCCTAAACCCTGGGGGACCCAAAACCAGCTCCAAGGGCCCAATCCCTGAGCGCCCGAACCATACCTCCAGGGGCCTAACCCCTGGGGGCCCCAACCCCAGCTCCAGGGGCCCAACCCCTGGGGGACCCAACACCAGCTCCAGGGGCAAAACCCCTGAGCGCCCGATCCATAGCTCCAGGGCCTAACCCCCGGAGGCCCCAACCCCAGCTCCAGGGGCCCAACCCCGGGGGCCACAACACGAGCTCCAGGGTTGCAACCCCTGAGCGCCCGAACCATAGCTTCAGGGGCCTAACCCCTGGGGGCCCAACACCAGCTCCAAGGACCGAACCCATGAGTGCCCGAACAATACCTCCAGGGGCCTTACCCCTCGGGGCCCCAACACCAGCTCCTCGGGCCCTACCCCTGAGTGCCCGAACCATAGCTCCAGGGGCCTAACCACTGGGGGCCCCCACCCCAGCTCCAAGGGCCCAACCCCTGAGCGTCCGAACCATAGCGCCAGGGGCCTAACCTCTGGGGCCCCAACACCAGCTCCAGAGGCCCAACCCCTGGGGGCCCCAACACCAGCTCCAGAGGCCCAACCCCTCAGCGCCAGAACCATAGCTCAAGGGGCCTAATCCCTGGGGCCCCAACACCAGCTCCTGGGGCCCAACCCCTGGGGGCAACAACACCAGCTCCAGGGTACCAACCCCTGAGCGCCCGAACCATAGCTTCAGGGGCCTAATTCCTGGGGGCCCCAAAACCAGCTCCAAGGGCCCAACCCCTGCGCATCCGAACGATACCTCCAGGACCCCAACCCCTGGGGGACCCAACACCAGCTCCAGGGGCCGAACCCCTGAGCACCCGAACCATAACTCCAGGGGCCTAACCCCTGGGGGGGCCCACCCCAGCTCCAGGGGCCCAACCCCTGGGGCCCTAGACCCCAGCTCCACGGGCCCAACCCCTGAGCGCCCGTACCACAGCTCCAGAGGCCTAACCCCTGGGGGCCCAAACCCCAGCTCCAGCGGCCCAACCCCTGGGGGCCCCAAAGCCAGCTCCAGGGGCCCAACCCCTGGGGGCCCCAAAACCAGCTCCAGGGGCCCAAACCCAGAGCGCCCTAACCATAGCTCCAGGGGCCCAACCCCTGCGGGCCCCAACACCAGCTCCAGGGGCCCAACCCCTCAGCGCCAGAACCATAGCTCAAGGGGCCTAATCCCTGGGGCCCCAACACCAGCTCCAGGGGCCCAACCCCTGGGGGCCACAACACCAGCTCCAGGGGCCCAAAACCTGAGCGCCCGAACCATAGCTCCTGGGGCCTAACCCTCGGGGGCCCCAACCCCAGCTCCAGGGGCCTAACACTTGGGGTCCCCACCCCAGCTCCAGGGGCCCAACCCCTGTGTGCCCGAACCATAGCTCCAGGGGCCCAACCCCTGAGCGCCCGAACCATAGCTCCAGGAGCCTAACCCCTGGGGCCCCAACACCAGCACCAGGGGTCCAGCCCCTGGGAGCCCTAATACAAGCTCCAGGGGCCCAACCCCTGAGCGCACGAATCATAGCTCCAGGGGCCTAATCCCTGGGGGCCCCAAAACCAGCTCCAAGGGCCCAACCCCTGAGCGCCCGAACGATACCTCCAGGGGCCTAACCCCTGGGGGCCCCTACACCAGCTCCAGAGGCCCAACCCCTGAGCGCCCGAACCATAGCTCCAGGGGCCTAACCCCTGGGGGCCCCCACCCCAGCTCCAGGGGCCCAACCCCTGGGGCCCAAGACCCCAGCTCCAGGGTCCCAACCCCTGAGCGCCCGTACCACAGCTCCAGGGGCCAAATCCCTGGGGGCCCAAACCCCAGCTCCAGCGGCCCAACCCCTGGGGGCCCCAACACTAGCTCCAGGGTTCCAACCCCTCAGCGCCCGAACCATAGCTCCAGGGGTCTAACCCCCGGGTTTTCTAAAATCAGCTCCAGGGGTCCAACCCCTGAGCGCCCGAACCATAGCTGCAGGGGCCTAACCCCTGGGGGCCCCCACCCCAGCTCCAACGGCCCAACTCCTGAGCGCCGGAACCATAGCTCCACGGGCCTAACCCCTGGGGCCCCAACACCAGCTCCAGGGGCCCAACCCCTGGGGGCCCCAACCCCAGCTCCAGGGGCCCAACCCCTGAGCGCCCGAACCATAGCTCCAGGGGCCTAAACCCTGGGGGACCCAAAACCAGCTCCAAGGGCCCAATCCCTGAGCGCCCGAACCATACCTCCAGGGGCCTAACCCCTGGGGGCCCCAACCCCAGCTCCAGGGGCCCAACCCCTGGGGGACCCAACACCAGCTCCAGGGGCAAAACCCCTGAGCGCCCGATCCATAGCTCCAGGGCCTAACCCCCGGAGGCCCCAACCCCAGCTCCAGGGGCCCAACCCCAGGGGCCACAACACGAGCTCCAGGGTTGCAACCCCTGAGCGCCCGAACCATAGCTTCAGGGGCCTAACCCCTGGGGGCCCAACACCAGCTCCAAGGACCGAACCCATGAGCGCCCGAACAATACCTCCAGGGGCCTTACCCCTGGGGGCCCCAACACCAGCTCCTCGGGCCCTACCCCTGAGTGCCCGAACCATAGCTCCAGGGGCCTAACCACTGGGGGCCCCCACCCCAGCTCCAAGGGCCCAACCCCTGAGCGTCCGAACCATAGCGCCAGGGGCCTAACCTCTGGGGCCCCAACACCAGCTCCAGAGGCCCAACCCCTGGGAGCCCCAACACCAGCACCAGAGGCCCAACCCCAGAGCTCCCGAGCCATAGGTCCATGCAGGAAATGCTCTGTGCATTACCCTGCGTGACCACAAGGTGTCACTGTTGCTCCATGCGGGGAAATGCTCTGTGTATTACCCTGTGTGGCTACATGGTGTCACTGTTGCTCTATGCGTGAAATGCTCTGGGCATTACGGTGATGCAGTGGGGACTGTCTGTGTGGGGGATGGGAGAGCAGGGGGTGACTTTAGCTCAGAGGCCCCAACACCAGCTCCAGGGGCCCAAAACCTGAGCGCCCGAACCATAGCTCCTGGGGCCTAACCCTCGGGGGCCCTAACCCCAGCTCCAGGGGCCTAACACTTGGGGTCCCCACCCCAGCTCCAGGGGCCCAACCCCTGTGTGCCCGAACCATAGCTCCAGGGGCCCAACCCCTGAGCGCCCGAACCATAGCTCCAGGAGCCTAACCCCTGGGGCCCCAACACCAGCACCAGGGGTCCAGCCCCTGGGAGCCCTAATACAAGCTCCAGCGGCCCAACCCCTGAGCGCACGAATCATAGCTCCAGGGGCCTAATCCCTGGGGGCCCCAAAACCAGCTCCAAGGGCCCAACCCCTGAGCGCCCGAACGATACCTCCAGGGGCCTAACCCCTGGGGGCCCCTACACCAACTCCAGAGGCCCAACCCCTGAGCGCCCGAACCATAGCTCCAGGGGCCTAACCCCTGGGGGCCCCCACCCCAGCTCCAGGGGCCCAACCCCTGGGGCCCAAGACCCCAGCTCCAGGGTCCCAACCCCTGAGCGCCCGTACCACAGCTCCAGGGGCCAAATCCCTGGGGGCCCAAACCCCAGCTCCAGCGGCCCAACCCCTGGGGGCCCCAACACTAGCTCCAGGGTTTCAACCCCTCAGCGCCCGAACCATAGCTCCAGGGGTCTAACCCCCGGGTTTTCTAAAATCAGCTCCAGGGGTCCAACCCCTGAGCGCCCGAACCATTGCTGCAGGGGCCTAACCCCTGGGGGCCCCCACCCCAGCTCCAACGGCCCAACTCCTGAGCGCCGGAACCATAGCTCCAGGGGCCTAACCCCTGGGGCCCCAACACCAGCTCCAGGGGCCCAACCCCTGAGCGCCCGAACCATAGCTCCAGGGGCCCAACCCCCGGGGGCCACAACCCCAGGTCCAGGGGCCAAGCCCCTGGAGCGCTCGACCCGAGCTCCAGGGGCCCAACCCCTGAGCGCCCGAACCATAGCTCCAGGGGCCTAACCCCTGGGGCCCCAACACCAGCTCCAGGGGCCCAACCCCTGAGCGCCCGAACCATAGCTCCAGGGGCCTAACCCCTTGGGGCCCCAACACCAGCTCCAGGGGTCCAAGCCCTGGGAGCCCTAACACCAGCTCCAGGGGCCCAATCCCTGAGCGCCCGAACCATAGCTCCAGGGGTCTAACCCCCGGGTTTTCTAAAACCAGCTCCAGGGGTCCAACCCCTGAGCGCCCGAACCATAGCTGCAGGGGCATAACCCCTGGGGGCCCTAATACAAGCTCCAGGGGCCCAAACCCTGAGCGCCCGAACCATAGCTCCAGGGTCCTAATCCCTGGGGGCCCCAAAACCAGCTCCAAGGACCCAACCCCTGAGCGCCCCAACGATACCTCCAGGGGCCTAACCCCTGGGGGCCCCAACACCAGCTCCAGGGGCCAAACCCCTGAGCGCCCGAAGCATAGCTCCAGGGGCCTAACCCCTGGGGGCCCCCACCCCAGCTCCAGGGGCTCAACCCCTGGGGCCCTAGAGCCCAGCTCCAGGGGCCCAAACCCTGAGTTCCCGTACCACAGCTCCAGGGGCCTAACCCCTGGGGGCCCAAACCCCAGCTCCAGTGACCCAACCCCTGGGGGCCCCAACACCAGCTCCAGGGTTCCAACCCCTGAGTGCCCGAACCATAGCTCCAGGGGCCTAACCCCTGCGGGCTCCAACACCAGCTCCAGGGGCCCAACCCCTGAGTGCTCGAACAATACCTGCAGGGGCCTAACCCCTGGGGGCCCCAACACCAGCTCCAGGGGCCCAACCCCTCAGCGCCCGAACCATAGCTCCAGGGGTCTAACCCCCAGGTTTTCTAAAACCAGCTCCAGGGGTCCAACCCCTGAGAGCCCAAACCATAGCTGCAGGGGCCTAGCCCCTGGGGGCCCCCACCAAAGCTCCAACGGCCCAACTCCTGAGCGCCGGAACCATAGCTCAAGGGGCCTAATCCCTGGGGCCCCAACACCAGTTCCAGGGGCCCAACCCCTGGGGGCCCCAACACCAGCTCCAGGGGCCCAACCTCTGAGCGCCCGAACCATAGATCCAGGGGCCTAACCCCCGGGGGCTAGAACCCCAGGTCTAGGGGCCAAACCCCTGGAGCCCTCGACCCCAGCTCCAGGGTCCCAACCCCTGAGCGCCCGAACCATAGCTCCAGGGGCCCAACCCCTGAGCGCCCGAACCACAGCTCCAGGGGCCTAACCCCAGGGGTCCCAACACCAGCTCCAGGGGCCGAACCCCTGAGCGCCCGAACCATAGTTCCAGGGGCCTAACCCCTGGAGCCACAACACCAGCTCCAGGGTTCCAACCCCTGAGCGCTCGAACAATACCTCCAGGGGCCTAACCCCTGGGGGCCCCAACACCAGCTCCAGGGGCCGAACCCCTGAGCGCCCAAAGCATAGCTCCAGGGGCCTAACCCCTGGGGGCCCCCACCCCAGCTCCAGGGGCTCAACCCCTGGGGCCCTAGAGCCCAGCTCCAGGGGCCTAAACCCTGAGTGCCCGTACCACAGCTCCAGGGGCCTAACCCCTGGGGGCCCAAACCCCAGCTCCAGCGACCCAACCCCTGGGGGCCCCAACACCAGCTCCAGGGTTCCAACCCCTGAGTGCCCGAACCATAGCTCCAGGGGCCTAAACCCTGCGGGCTCCAACACCAGCTCCAGGGGCCCAACCTCTGAGTGCTCAAACAAAACCTCCAGGGGCCTAACCCCTGGGGGCCCCAACACCAGCTCCAGGGGCCCAACCCCTCAGCGCCCGAACCATAGCTCCAGGGGTCTAACCCACAGGTTTTCTAAAACCAGCTCCAGGGGTCCAACCCCTGAGAGCCCGAACCATAGCTGCAGGGGCCTAGCCCCTGGGGGCCCCCACCAAAGCTCCAACGGCCCAACTCCTGAGCGCCGGAACCATAGCTCAAGGGGCCTAATCCCTGGGGCCCCAACACCAGCTCCAGGGGCCCAACCCCTGGGGGCCCCAACACCAGCTCCAAGGGCCCAACCTCTGAGCGCCCGAACCATAGCTCCAGGGGCCTAACCCCCGGGGGCCAGAACCCCAGGTCTAGGGGCCTAACCCCAGGGGTCCCAACACCAGCTCCAGGGGCCCAACCCCTGGGCGCCCCAACACCAGCTCCAGGGGCCGAACCCCTGAGCGCCCGAACCATAGTTCCAGGGGCCTAACCCCTGGGGCCACAACACCAGCTCCAGGGGTCCAAGCCCTGGGGACCCTAACACCAGCTCCAGGGGCCCAACCCATGAGCGCCCGAACCATAGTTTCAGGGGCCTAATCCCTGGGGGCCCCAAAACCAGCTCCAAGGGCCCAACCCCTGAGCACCCGAACGATACCTCCAGGAGCCTAACCCCTGGGGGCCGCAACACCAGCTCCAGGCGCCCAACCCCTGAGCGCCCGAACCATAACTCCAGGGGCCTAACCCCTGAGGGTGCTCTGCCCAGCTCCAGGGGCCCAACCCCTGAGCGCCCGAACCATAGCTCCAGGGGCCTAACCCCTGGTGCCCCAACCCCAGATCCAGGGGCCCAACCCCTGGGGGCCCGAACACCAGCCCCAGGGTTCCAACCCCTGAGCGCCCGAACCATAGCTCCAGGGGCCTAACCCCTGGGGGCTCCAACACCAGCTAAAGGGGCCCAACCCCTGAGCGCTCGAACAATACCTCCAGGGGCCTAACCCATGGGGGCACCAACACCAGCTCCAGGGGCCCAACCCCTCAGCGCCCGAACCATAGCTCCAGGGGTCTAACCCCCGGGGGTTCCAAAACCAGCTCCAGGGGTCCAACCCCTGAGCGCCCGAACCATAGCTCCAGGGGCCTAATCCCTGGGGCTCCAACACCAGCTCCAGGGGCCCAACCCTTGGGGGCCCCAACACCAGCTCCAGGGGCCCAACCCCTGAGACCCGAACCATTGCTAAAGGGGCCTAACCCCCGGGGGCCACAACCCCAGGTCCAGAGCCAAACCCGTGGAGCCCTCGACCCCAGCTCCAGGGGCCGAACCCCTGAGCGCCCGAACCATAGCTCCAGGGGCCCAACCCCTGAGCGCCCGAACCATAGCTCCAGGGGCCTAACCCCTGGGGCGCCAACAAAAGCTCCAGGGGCCCAACCCCTGGGGGCCCCAACACCAGGTCCAGGGGCCCAACCCCTGAGCGCCCGAACCATAGCTCCACGGGCCTAACCCCTGGGGCCCCAACAGAAGTTCCAGGGCTTCAACCCCTGGGGGCGCTAACACCAGCTCCAGGGGCCCAACCCCTGAGCGCCCGAACCATACCTCCAGGGGCCTAATCCCTGGGGGACCCAAAACCAGTTCCAAGGGCCCAACCCCTGAGCGCCCGAACCATACCTCCAGGGGCCTAACCCCTGGGGGCCCCAACCCCAGCTCCAGGGGCCCAGCCCCTGGGGGACCCAACACCAGCTCCAGGGGCCCAAACCCTGAGCGCCCGATCCATAGCTCCAGGGGCCTAACCCCCGGAGGCCCCAACCCCAGCTCCAGGGGCCCAACCCCGGGGGCCACAACACGAGCTCCAGGGTAGCAACCCCTGAGCGCCCGAACCATAGCTCCAGGGGCCTAACCCCTGGGGGCGCCAACACCAGCTCCAGGGGCCCAACCTCTGAGCGCTCGAACAATACCTCCAGGGGCCTAACCCCTGGGTGCCCCAACACCAGCTCCAGGGGCCCAACCCCTGATCACTCGAACCATAGCTCCAGGGGCCTAACCCCTGGGGCCCCAAGACCAGCTCCAGGGGCCCAGCCCCTGGGGTCCCCAACACCAGTAAAGGGTCCCAACCCCTGAGCGTCCGAACAATACCTCCAGGGGCCTAACCCCTGTGGGCCCCAACCCCAGCTCCAGGGGTCCAACCCCTAAGCGCCGGAACCATAGCTCCAGGGGCCTAACCCCTGGGGGCCTCAACCCCAGCCCCACGAGCCCAACCCCTGGGGGCCCCAACATCAGCTCCAGGGGCCCAACCCCTGAGCGCCCGAACCATCGCTCAAGGGGCCCAACCCCTGAGCGCCCAAACCATAGCTCCAGGGGCCTAACCCCTGGGGCCCCAACACCAGCTCCAGGAGTCCAACCCCTGGGGGCCCTAACACCAGCTCCAGGGGCCCAACCCCTGAGCGCCCGAACCATAGCTCCAGGGGCCTAATCCCTGGGGGTCCCAAAACCAGCTCCAAGGGCCAAACCCCTGAGCGCCCGAACGATATCTCCAGGGGCCTAACCCCTGGGGGCCCCAACACCAGCTCCAGGGGCCCAATCCCTGAGCGCCCGAACCATAGCTCCAGGGGCCTAACGCCTGGGGGCCCCAACCACAGCTCCAGGGGCCCAAACCCTGGGGGCCCCACCAACAGCTCCAGGGGCCCAACCCCTGAGCGCCCGAACCATAGCTCCAGGGGCCCAACCCCTGAGCGACGAACCATGGCTCCAGAGGCCTAACGCCTGGGGCCCCAACACCAGCTCCAGGGGCCCAACCCCTGGGGGCCCTAACAAAGGCTCCAAGGGCCCAACCCCTCAGCGCCCGAACCATAGCTCCAGGGGACTAACCCCTGGGGCCCCAACACCAGCTCCAGGGGCCCAACCCCTGGGGGCCAAAACAAGAGCTCCAGGGGCCCAGCCCCTCAGCGCCTGAACCATAGCTCCACTGGTCTAACCCCTGGGGGCTCCAACCCCAGCTCCAGGGGTCCAACCCCTGAGCACCCGAACCATAGCTGCAGGGGCCTAAACCCTGGGGGCCCCCACCCCAGCTCCAACGGCCCAACCCCTGAGCGCCGGAACCATAGCTCCAGGGGCCTAACCCCTGGGGGCCCCAACCCCAGCCCCACGAGCCCAACCCCTGGGCGCCCCAACACCAGCTCCAGGGGCCCAACCCCTGAGCGCCCGAACCATCGCTCGAGGGGCCCAACCCCTGAACGCCCGAACCATAGCTCCAGGGGCCTAACCCCTGGGGCCCCAACACCAGCTCCAGGGGTCCAACCCCTGGGGGACCTAACACCAGCTCAAGGGGCACAACTACTGAGCGCCCGAACCATAGCTCCAGGTGCCTAATCCCTGGGGGCCCCAAAACCAGCTCCAAGGGCCCAACCCCTGAGCGCCCAACGATACCTCCAGGGCCCTAACCCCTGGGGGCCCCAACACCAGCTCCAGGGGCCCAATCCCTGAGCGCCCGAACCATAGCGCCAGGGGCCTAACGCCTGGGGGCCCCAACCACAGCTCCAGGGGCCCAAACCCTGGGGGCCCAACCACCAGCTCCAGGGGCACAACCCCTGAGCGCCCGAACCATAGCTCCAGGGGCCCAACCCCTGAGCGACGAACCATAGCTCTAGAGGCCTAACCCCTGGGGCCGCAACACCAGCTCCAGGAGCCCAACCCCTGGGGGCCCCAACACCAGCTCTAGGGGCCCAACCCCTGAGCGCCCGAACCATAGCTCCAGAGGCATAACTCCTAGGGGCCCTAACCCCAGCTGCAGGGGCCCAACCCCTAGGGCCCTCGACCCCAGCTCCAGGGGCCCAACCCCTGGGGGCCCCAACACCAGCTCCAGGGGCTCAACGCCAGAGCGCCCTAACCATAGCTCCAGGGGCCCAACCCCTGGTGGCCTCAACACCAGCTCCAGGGGCCCAACCCCTCAGCGCCAGAACCATAGCTCAAGGGGCCTACTCCCTGGGGCCCCAACACCAGCTCCAGGGGCCCAACCCCTGGGGTCCCCAACACCAGCTCCAGGGTCCAAACCCCTGAGCGCCCGAACCATAGCTCCAGGGGCCTATTCCCCGGGGGCCACAACCCCAGCTCCAGGGGCCCAACCCCTGAGCGCCCAACCATAGCTCCAGGGGCCCAACCCCTGAGTACCCGAACCATAGCTCCAGGGGCCTAACCCCTAGGCCCCAACACCAGCTCCAGGGGCCCAGCCCCTGGGGGCTCCAACACCAGCTCCAGGGGCCCAACCCCTGAGCGCCCGAACCATAGCTCCAGGGGCCTAACCCCTGGGGCCCCAACACCAGCTCCAGGGGTCCAACCCCTGGGGGCCCTAATACAAGCTCCAGGGGCCAAACCCCTGAGCGCCCGAACCATAGCTCCAGGGGCCTAACACCTGGGGGCCCCAACACCAGCTCCAGGGGCCCAACCTCTGAGCGCCCGAAGCATAGCTCCAGGGGCCTAACCCCTGGGGGCCGCCACCCCAGCTCCGGGGGCCCAACCCCTGGGGCCCTGGACCCCAGCTCCAGGGGCCCAACCCCTGAGCGCCAGTACTACAGCTCCAGGGGCCTAACCCCTGGCGGCCCAAACCCCAGCTCCAGCGGCCCAACCCCTGGGGTCCCCAACACCAGCTCCAGGGTTCCAACCCCTGAGCGCCCGAACCATAGCTCCAGGGCCCTAACCCCTGTGGGCTCCAACACCAGATCCAGGAGCCCAACCCCTGAGCGCTCGAACAATACCTCCAGGGGCCTAACCCCTGGGGGCCCCAACACCAGCTCCAGGGGCCCAACCCCTCAGCGCCCGAACCATAGCTGCAGGGGCCCAACCCCTGGGGGCCCCAAACCCAGCTCCATTGGCCCAACCCTGAGCGCCCGAACCATAGCTCCAGGGGCCTAACCCCTAGGGCCCCAACACCAGCTCCAGGGGTCCAAGGGGTTAGGCCAAGGGGTTAGGCACCTGGAGCTGTGGTACGGGCGCTCTAGGGTTGGGCCCCTGGAGCTATGGTTGGGACCCCCGGGGGTTAGGCCCCTCAGCGCCCGAACCATAGCTCCAGGGGTCTAACCCCCGGGTTTTCTAAAACCAGCTCCAGGGGTCCAACCCCTGAGCGCCCGAACCATAGCTGCAGGGGCCTAATCCCTGGGGGCCCTAATACAAGCTCCAGGGGCCCAAACCCTGAGCGCCCGAAACATAGCTCCAGGGTCCTAATCCCTGGGGGCCCCAAAACCAGCTCCAAGGGCCCAACCCCTGAGCGCCCCAACGATACCTGCAGGGGCCTAACCCCTGGGGGCCCCAACACCAGCTTCAGGGGCCGAACCCCTGAGCGCCCGAAGCATAGCTCCAGGGGCCTAACCCCTGGGGGCCTCCACCCCAGCTCAAGGGGCCCAACCCCTGGGGCCCTAGACCCCAGCTCCAGGGGCCCAACCCCTGAGCGCCCGTACCACAGCTCCAGGGGCCTGACCCCTGGGGGCCCAAACCCCAGCTCCAGCGACCCAACCCCTGGGGGCCCCAACACCAGCTCCAGGGTTCCAACCCCTGAGTGCCCGAACCATAGCTCCAGGGGCCTAACCCCTGCGGGCTCCAACACCAGCTCCAGGGGCCCAACCCCTGAGCGCTCGAACAATAACTCCAGGGGCCTAACCCCTGGGGGCCCCAACACCAGCTCCAGGGGCCCAACCCCTCAGCGCCCGAACCATAGCTCCAGGGGTCTAACCCACAGGTTTTCTAAAACCAGCTCCAGGGGTCCAACCCCTGAGAGCCCGAACCATAGCTGCAGGGGCCTAACCCCTGGGGGCCCCCACCAAAGCTCCAAAGGCCCAACTCCTGAGCGCCGGAACCATAGCTCAAGGGGCCTAATCCCTGGGGCCCCAACACCAGCTCCAGGGGCCCAACCCCTGGGGGCTCCAACACCAGCTCCAGGGGCCCAACCCCTGAGCGCCCGAACCATAGCTCCAGGGGCCCAACCCCTGAGCGCCCGAACCACAGCTCCAGGGGCCTAACCCCTGGGGTCCCAACACCAGCTCCAGGGGCCCAACCCCTGGGCGCCCCAAAACCAGCTCCAGGGGCCGAACCCCTGAGCGCCCGAACCATAGTTCCAGGGGCCTAACCCCTGGGGCCACAACACCAGCTCCAGGGGTCCAAGCACTGGGGACCCTAACAGCAGCTCCAGGGGCCCAACCCTGAGCTCCCGAACCATAGCTCCAGGGGCCTAATCCCTGGGGGCCCCAAAACCAGCTCCAAAGGCCCAACCCCTGAGCACCCGAACGATACCTCCAGGAGCCTAACCCCTGGGGGCCGCAACACCAGCTCCAGGGGCCCAACCCCTGAGCGCTCGAACCATAACTCCAGGGGCCTAACCCCTGAGGGTGCTCAGGCCAGCTCCAGGGGCCTAACCCCTGGGGCCCTAGACCCCAGCTCCAGGGGCCCAACCCCTGAGCGCCCGTACCACAGCTCCAGAGGCCAAACCCCTGGGGGCCCAAACCCCAGGTCCAGCGGCCCAACCCCTGGGGGCCCCAACACCAGCTCCAGGGGCCCAACCCCTGAGAGCCCGAACCATAGCTCCAGGGGCCTAACCCCTGGGGCCCCAACACCAGCTCCAGGAGCCCAACCCCTTGGGGCCCCAACACCAGCTCCAGGGGCCCAACCCCTCAGCGCCCTAACCATAGCTCCAGGGGCACAACCCCTGGGGGCCCCAACACCAGCTCCAGGGGCCCAACCCCTGAGCGCCCGAACCATAGCTCCAGGGGCCTAACCCCTGGGGCCACAACACCAGCTCCAGGGGTCCAAGCCCTGGGGGCCCTAACACCAGCTCCAGGGGCCCAACCCCTGAGCGCCCGAACCATAGCTCCAGGGGCCTAATCCCTGGGGGCCCCAAAACCAGCTCCAAGGGCCCAACCTCTGAGCACCCGAACAATACCTCTAGAGTCCTAACCCCTGGGGGCCCCAACACCAGCTCCAGGGGCCCAACCCCTGAGCGCCCGAACCATAACTCCAGGGGCCTAACCCCTGGGGGGGCCAACCCCAGCTCCAGGGGCCCAATCCCTGGGGCCCTACAACAGCTCCACGGGCCCAACCCCTGAGCGCCCGTACCACAGCTCCAGGGGCCTAACCCCTGGGGGCCCAAAAACCAGCTCCAGCGGCCCAACCCCTGGGGGCCCCAACACCAGCTCCAGGGTTCCAACCCCTGAGCGGTCGAAAAATACGTCCAGGGGCCTAACCCCTGGGGGCCCCAACACCAGCTCCAGGGGCCCAACCCCTCAGCGCCCGAACCATAGCTGCATGGGCCTAACCCCTGGGGGCCCCCGCCCCAGCTCCAACGGCCCAACAACTGAGCGCCGGAACCATAGCTCCAGGGGCCTAATCCCTGGGGCCCCAACACCAGCTCCAGGGGCCCAACCCCTGAGCTCCCGAACCATAGCTCCAGGGGCCTAACCTCCGGGGGCCACAACCCCAGGTCTAGGGGCCAAACCCCTGGAGCCCTCGACCCCAGCTCCAGGGGCCCAACCCCTGAGCGCCCGAACCATAGCTCCAGGGGCCCAACCACTGAGCCCCCGAACCATAGTTTCAGGGGCCTATCCCCTGGGGCCCCAACACCAGCTCCAGGGGTCCAAGCCCTGGGGGCCCTAACACCAGCTCCAGGGGCCCAACCCCTGAGCGCCCGAACCATAGGTCCAGGGGCCTAATCCTTGGGGCCCCAACACCAGCTCCAGGGGCCCAACCCCTGAGCGCCCGAACCATAACTCCAGGGGCCTAAACCCTGGGGGGGCTCACCCCAGCTCCAGGGGCCCAGCCTCTGGGGCCCTAGACCCCAGCTCCACGGGCCCAACCCCTGAGCTCCCGTACCACAGCTCCAGAGGCCAAACCCCTGGGGGCCCAAACCCCAGCTCCAGCGGCCCAACCCCTGGGGGCCCCAACACGAGCTCCAGGGGCCCAACCCCTGAGAGCCCGAACCATAGCTCCAGGGGCCTAACCCCTGGGGCCCCATCACCAGCTCCAGGAGCCCAACCCCTTGGGGCCCCAACACCAGCTCCAGGGGCCCAACCCCTCAGCGCCCTAACCATAGCTCCAGGGGCCCAACCCCTGGGGGCCCCAACACCAGCTCCAGGGGCCCAACCCCTGAGCGCTCGAACAATACCTCCAGGGGCCTAACCCCTGGGGGCCCCAACACCAGCTCCAGGGGCCCAACCCCTCAGCGCCCGAACCATAGCTGCATGGGCCTAACCCCTGGGGGCCCCCGCCCCAGCTCCAACGGCCCAACAGCTGAGCGCTGGAACCATAGCTCCAGGGGCCTAATCCCTGGGGCCCCAACACCAGCTACAGGGGCCCAACCCCTGGGGGCCCCAACACCAGTTCCAGGGGCCCAACCCCTGAGCGCCCGAACCATAGCTCCAGGGGCCTAACCCCGGGGGCCACAGTCCCAGGTCTAGGGGCCAAACCCCTGGAGCCCTCGACCCCAGCTCCAAGGGCCCAACCCCTGAGCGCCCGAACCATAGCTCCAGGGGCCCAACCCCTGAGCCCCCGAACCATAGTTCCAGGGGCCTAACCCCCGGGGCCCCAACACCAGCTCCAGGGGCACAACCCCTGGGGGCCCCAACACCAGCTCCAGGGGCCCAACCCCTGAGCGCCCGAACCATAGCTCCAGCGGCCTAACCCCTGGGGCCCCAACACCAGCTCCAGGGGTGCAAGCCCTGGGGGTCCTAACACCAGCTCCAGGGGCCCAACCCCTGAGCGCCCGAACCATAGCTCCAGGGGCCTAATCCCTGGGGCCCCCAAAACCAGCTCCAAGG
This sequence comes from Gopherus flavomarginatus, assembly GCF_025201925.1. NCBI lineage: Eukaryota > Metazoa > Chordata > Testudines > Testudinidae > Gopherus > Gopherus flavomarginatus. The sequence continues at coordinate 31,540 of NW_026115103.1, forward strand.
GCCCAACCCCTGAGCACCCGAACGATACCTCCAGGAGCCTAACCCCTGGAGGCCGCAACACCAGCTCCAGGGGCTCAACCCCTGAGCGCCCGAACCATAACTCCAGGGGCCTAACCCCTGGGGGGGCTTACCCCAGCTCCAGGGGCCCAACCTCTGGGGCCCTAGACCCCAGCTCCACGGGCCCAACCCCTGAGCGCCCGTACCACAGCTCCAGAGGCCAAACCCCTGGGGGCCCAAACCCCAGCTCCAGCGGCCCAACCCCTGGGGGCCCCAACACGAGCTCCAGGGGCCCAACCCCTGAGAGCCCGAACCATAGCTCCAGGGGCCTAACCCCTGGGGCCCCAACACCAGCTCCAGGAGCCCAACCCCTTGGGGCCCCAACACCAGCTCCAGGGGCCCAACCCCTCAGCGCCCTAACCTTAGCTCCAGGGGCCCAACCCCTGGGCGCCCCAACACCAGCTCCAGGGGACCTACCCCTGGGGGCCCCAACACCAGCTCCAGGGTCCCAACCCCTGAGCTCCCGAACCATAGCTGCAGGGGCCTAACCCCCGGGGGCCCCAACCACAGCTCCAGGGGCCCAACCCCTGGGGCCCTCGACCCCAGCTCCAGGGGCCCAACCCCAGAGCGCCGGTACCACAGCTCTAGGGGCCTAACCCCTGGGGGCCCAAACCCCAGCTCCAGCGGCCCAACCCCTGGGGGCTCCAAAACCAGCTCCAGGGGCCCAACCCCTGGGGGCCCCAACACCAGCTCCAGGGGCCCAACCCCAGAGCGCCCTAACCATAGCTACAGGGGCCCAACCCCTGGTGGCCCCAACACCAGCTCCAGGGGCCCAACCCCTCAGCGCCAGAACCATAGCTCAAGGGGCCTAACCCATGGGGCCCCAACACCAGCTCCAGGAGCCCAACCCCTTGGGGCCCCAACACCAGCTCCAGGGGCCCAACCCCTCAGCGCCCTAACCATAGCTCCAGGGGCCCAACCCCTGGGGGCCCCAACACCAGCTCCAGGGTCCCAACCCCTGAGCGCTCGAACAATACCTCCAGGGGCCTAACCCCTGGGGGCCCCAACACCAGCTCCAGGGGCCCAACCCCTCAGCGCCCGAACCATAGCTGCATGGACCTAACCCCTGGGGGTCCCCGCCCCAGCTCCAACGGACCAACAGCTGAGCGCCGGAACCATTGCTCCAGGGGCCTAATCCCTGGGGCCCCAACACCAGCTACAGGGGCCCAACCCCTGGGGGCCCCAACACCAGCTCCAGGGGCCCAACCCCTGAGCGCCCGAACCATAGCTCCAGGGGCCTAACCCCCGGGGGCCACAACCCCAGGTCTAGGGGCCAAACCCCTGGAGCCCTCGACCCCAGCTCCAAGGGCCCAACCCCTGAGCGCCCGAACCATAGCTCCAGGGGCCCAACCCCTGAGCCCCCGAACCATAGTTCCAGGGGCCTAACCCCCGGGGCCCCAACACCAGCTCCAGGGGCCCAACCTCTGGGGGCCCCAACACCAGCTCCAGGGGCCCAACCCCTGAGCGCCCGAACCATAACTCCAGGGGCCTAACCCCTGGGGGGGCTTACCCCAGCTCCAGGGGCCCAACCTCTGGGGCCCTAGACCCTATGATACGGGATAGAGCTATGATACGGGCGCTCAGGGTTTGGGCCCCTGGAGCTGGGGTCGAGGGCCCCAGATATTGGGCCCCTTTAGCTGGGGTGGGGGCCCCCAGGGGTTAGGCCCCTGGAGCTATGGTTCGGGCGCTCAGGAGTTGGGCCCCTGGAGCTGGTGTTGGGTCCCCCAGGCGTTAGGCCCCTGGAGGTATCGTTCGGACGCTCAGGGGTTGGGCCCTTGGAGCTGGTTTTGGGGTCCCCAGGGATTAGGCCCCTGGAGCTATGGTTCGGGTGCTCAGGAGTTGGGCCCCTGGAGCTGGTGTTATGGCCCCGAGGGGTTGGACCCCTGGAGCTGGTGTTGGGGCCCCACGGGTTAGGCCCCTGGAGCTATGGCTCGGGCGCTCAGGGGTTGGGCCCCTGGAGCTGGTGTTGAGGCCCCCAGGGGTTGGGCCCCTGGAGCTGGTGTTGGGGCCACAGGGGTTAGGCCCCTGGAGCTATGGTTCGGGCGCTCAGGGGTTGGGCCCCTGGAGCTATGGTTCGGGCGCTCAGGGGTTGGGCCCCTGGAGCTGGTGTTGGGTCCTCGAGGGGTTAGGCCCCTGTAGCTATGTTTCGAGTGCTCAGGGTTTGGGTACCTAGAGCTGATGTTGGGACTCCCAGGGGTTAGGCCCCGGGAGGTATTGTTCAAGCGCTCAGGGGTTGGACACCTGAAGCTGGTGTTAGGGCCCCCACGGGTTGGACCCCTGGAGCTGGTGTTGTGGCCCCAGGGGTTAGGCCCCTGGAGCTATGGTTCGGGCGCTCAGGGGTTGCAACCCTGCAGCTGGTGTTGGGGCCCCCAGGGGTTGGGCCCCTGGAGCTGGGGTTGGGGCCCCCGGGGTTAGGCCCCTGGAGCTATGGTTCGGGCGCTCAGGGGTAGGTCCCGAGGAGCTGGTGTTGGGGCCCCCAGGGATAAGGCCCCTGGACGTATTGTTCGGGCGCTCAGGGGTTGGGTCCTTGGAGCTGGTGTTGTGCCACCAGGGATTAGGCCCCTGGAGCTATGGTTCGGGCGCTCAGGGGTTGGGACCCTGGAGCTGGTGTTGGAGCCCCCAGGTGTTGGGCCCCTGGAGCTGGTGTTGGGGCCCCAGGGATTAGGCCCCTGGAGCTATGGTTCGGGCACTCAGGGGTTGGGTCCCTGGAGCTGGTGGTGGGGCCCCCAGGGTTTGAGCCCCTGGAGCTGTGGTTGGGGCCCCCAGGTGTTAGGCCCCTGGAGCTATGGTTCCGGCGCTCAGGGGTTGGGCCGTTGGAGCTTGGGTGGGGGCCCCCAGGGGTTAAGCCCCTGCAGCTATGGTTCGGGCGCTCAGGGGTTGGACCCCTGGAGCTGGGGTTGGAGCCCCCGGGGGTTAGACCCCTGGAGCTATGGTTCGGGCGCTGAGGGCTTGGGCCCCTGGAGCTGGTGTTGGGGCCCCCAGGGGTTGGGCCCTTGGAGCTGGTTTTGGGGTCCCCAGGGATTAGGCCCCTGGAGCTATGGTTTGGGCGCTCCGGGGTTGGGCCCCTGGAGCTGGTGTTATGGCCCCGAGGGGTTGGACCACTGGAGCTGGTGTTGGGGCCCCAGGGGTTAGGACCCTGGAGCTATGGTTCGGGTGCTCAGGGGTTGGGCCCCTGGAGCTGGTGTTGGGGCCCCCAGGGTTTCGGCCCCTGCAGCTGGTGTTGGGGCCCCAGGGGTTAGGCCCCTGGAGCTATGGTTCGGGCGCTCAGGGGTTGGGCACCTGGAGCTGGGGTCGAGGGCTCCAGGGGTTTGGCCCCTGGACCTTGGGTTGGGGCCCCCACGGGTTAGGACCCTACAGCTATGGTTCGGGCGCTCAGAGGTTGGACCCCTGGAGCTGGTGTTGGGGCCCACAGGGGTTAGGCCCCTGGAGGTATTGTTCGGGCGCTCTGGGGTTTTGCCCCTGGAGCTGGTGTTGGGACCCCCAGGGCTTAGACCCCTGGAGGGATCGTTCGGGTGCTCAGGGGTTAGGCCCTTGGAGCTGGTGTTGAGTCCCCCAGGGATTAGGCCCCTGGAGCTATGGTTCGGGTGCGCAGGGGTTGGGCTCCTGGAGCTGGTGTTGGGGCCCCTGACCTAAAGTCATCCCCTGCTCTCCCATCCCCCGCACAGACAGTCCCCACTCCATCACAGTAATGCCCAGAGCATTTCACGCATGGAGCAACAGTAACACTGTGTGGCCTTGCAGAGTAATGCCCAGAGCTTTTGCTGCATGGAGCAAGAGTGACACCGTGTGACCACATAGGGTAATGCACAGAGCATTTCCCCGCATGGAGCAACAGTGACATCATGTAGCCACACAGGGTAATACACAGAGCATTTCCCCGCATGGAGCAACAGTGACACCTTGTGGTCACGCAGGGTAATGCACAGAGCATTTCCTGCATGGAGCTATGGTTCGGGAGCTCTGGGGTTGGGCCCCTGGAGCTGGTGTTGGGGCTCCCAGGGGTTTTGCCCCTGGAGCTGGTGTTGGGGCCCCAGGGGTTAGGCCCCTGGCGCTATGGTTCGGGCACTCAGGGGTTGGGCCCTTGGAGCTGGGGTGGGGGCCCCTAGTGGTTAGGCCCCTGAAGCTATGGTTCGGGCACTCAGGGGGAGGGCCCGTGGAGATGGTGTTGGGGCCCACAGGGGTTAGGCCCCTGGAGGTATTGTTCGGGCGCTCAGGGGTTGGGCTCTTGGACCTGGTGTTGGGCCCCCAGGGATTAGGCCCCTGGAGCTATGGTTCTAGCGCTCAGGGGTTGGGACCCTGGAGCTGGTGTTGGGGTCCCCAGGGGTTGGGACCCTGGAGCTGGTGTTGGGGCCCCAGGGCTTTCGCCCCTGGAGCTATGGTTCGGGCGCTCAGGGGTTGGGACCTTGGAGCTGGTGTTGGGGCCCCAGGGATTTGGCCCCTGGAGCTATGGTTCGGGTGCTGAGGCGTTGGGCCTCTGGAGCTGGTGTTGGGGCCCCGAGGGGTTGGGCTCCTCGAGCTGGTGTTGGGGCCCGCAGGGGTTGGTGTCATAAACAGATAGCTAAGGGTTAATGTCTCTTTCACCTGAAGCACCTGACCAGAGGACCAATCAGGAAACCGGATTTTTTCAACTTTGGGTGGAGGGAATTGAGTGTCTGAGTCTTTTGTCTTTTGTCGTCTGCCTGCTTTCTCTGAGCTTTGGAGAAGTAGTTCTACTTTCTAATCTTCTGTTTCTAAGTGTAAGGACAAAGAGATCAGATAGTAAGTTCTATGGTTTCTTTTCTTTGTTATTTGCATGAATATAAGTGCTGGAGTGCTTTGATTTGTATTCTTTTTGAATAAGGCTGTTTATTCAATATTCTTTTAAGCAATTGACCCTGTATTGTATCATCTTAATACAGAGAGACATTTGGATGTATTTTTCTTTCTTTTTATATAAAGCTTTCTTTTAAGACCTGTTGGAGTTTTTCTTTACTTTAGGGAAATTGAGTCTGTACTCACCAGGGAATTGGTGGGAGGAAGAAGTCAAGGGGAAATCTGTGTGTTGGATTGCTAGCCTGATTTTGCATTCCCTCTGGGGGAATAGGAAAGTACTTTTTGTTTTCAGGATTGGGAACAGAGAGGGGGAGTCTCTCTGTGTAGTTTCACAGAGCTTGTGTCTGTGTATCTCTCCAGGAGCACCTGGAGGGGGGAAGGGAAAAAGGATTATTTCCCTTTGTTGTGAGACTCAAGGGATTTGGGTCTTGGGGTCCCCAGGGAAGGTTTTTCAGAGGGACCAGAGTGCCCCAAAACACTCTAATTTTTTGGGTGGTGGCAGCAGGTACCAGGTCCAAGCAGGTAACTAAGCTTGGAGGTTTTCATGCTAACCCCCATATTTTGGACGCTAAGGTCCAAATCTGGGACTAAGGTTATGATATGAGTAGCAGCGGTGGGATATAGACAGAATCCAGAAGCCAGTAGGAATATTATATTTTTCTCTTCTCTTCTAAGGGCTTTTTAGCAGAGAGAAACAGTTGGTTTTAAAAGGGAACCAGAGAGAATTTTTTTTTTCTGCTCTCTCTGGCAGTTTGTGGCTTGCATGTTAAGCGAGAAGCCATTACCAAACTGTTGAGGGTCTTTTGTCATGCAATAGCCCTCCCATTAGGAGGCAAGTACCAGCACTTATATGCATGCAAATAAAGTGGTTTTTCTGGTTTCCCTTCATTGAACATTAGCTAAAGAGAGAAAGGGAAAAAAAGGCACTGTTGCTAGGCAGACTTCAAGAGGCAACAGAGAACCTGCAGTTCAGAAGATAAACACCGGAGGGCACCCCAACACAAGAAAACAGAAATCATGACTTCTAAGGCAAAAATTAAGGCCGAAGAACAAATCAAAGAAGCTAAACACAGGCGACAACTGGAAATAAAACAAAAAGAGATGGAGATGAAAGAAAGAGAAGAACAGATCAAAGAGGCAGCCTACCAAAGAGAACAGGCAGCCTACCAAAGAGAACAGGCAGCCTACCAAAGAGAACAGGCAGCCAAAGAGGCAGCCAAGGAGGCAGCACACAAAAGAAAACTAGAAGAAGAAGAGGTGGCCTACCGAAGGAAACAAGCAGAAGAAGAGTTGGCCCACCGCTGAGAAATGGAAAAGCACCAAAAAGAAATGGAAAAACAACAAAAAGAGAATAAAGAGAAGGAAAAACAGAGAAAACATGAACTGGAGTTGGCAAAAGCTGGGCTGACTGTGCCAGCCACCCCTAACAACCCGGCGCCCATTATTGCTCCACAGCACAGGAAATTTCCCACCTACAAGGCAGGTGATGACACCGAGGCCTTCTTGGAAAATTTTGAAAGAGCCTGTCTTGGGTACAGCATTCCCGAAGACCAGTACACGGTAGAATTGAGGTCACAGCTCAGTGGACCTTTAGCAGAGGTGGCAGCTGAAATGCCTAAGCTGCAAATGAATGACTATAAACTTTTTCAAACCAAGGCCAGATACCGAATGGGGATAACCCCAGATCATGCCCGTCGGCGCTTCAGAACCCAAAAGTGGAAACCAGAGGTGTCATTTCCCAAACACGCCTACTACATTGCAAAAAACTATGAGGCCTGGATAACAGGAAACAACATTCAAACCTTGGAAGAACTAAACCTCCTCATACAAATGGAGCAGTTCTTGGATGGTGTTCCTGAAGACATTACACGGTACATACAAGATGGAAATCCCAAAGATATCGCTGAGGCAGGGGAAATTGGAGCCAAATGGATGGACCTGGCAGAAAGCAAGAAAGCTACTGTCAAGGGGAACGATTACCCCAGGGGGCACACAGACCATAAACCCTACAACCGAGGACAGCCAAAGACCCCACATACCACCCAAGTAAAGCCACAGACACCCTACCCTTCCACCTCACCAGTCTCCAGTAACTCACTTCGGCCCAGTGACCCATCAGATGGAAGATGCTTTAAGTGTAATGAACTGGGACATATCAAGGCCAAGTGTCCCAAGAACACCATGCGAGTGCAATTCATTACACCACCATCACCCCAAAGATCCCCAGGCCCGGATGCCTCTCAAATACCCTTGGAGCGAAGGGAAAATTTGAGAGTGGGCGGAAAAAAGGTTACTGCGTGGAGAGACACGGGGGCACAAGTGTCAGCTATCCACCAATCCTTCGTTGACCCCAAATTCATCAACCCAAAGGCCAAAGTTACAATTTACCCCTTCATGTCACAAGCTGTAGACTTGCCTACAGCTCAACTGCCTGTCCAGTACAAAGGCTGGTCAGGAATGTGGACTTTTGCAGTCTATGACAATTATCCTATCCCCATGCTACTGGGGGAAGACTTGGCCAACCAGGTGAGGCGGGCCAAGAGAGTGGGAATGGTTACACGTAGCCAAACCAGGCAAGCTTCCAGACCCATTCCTGTTCCTGAGCCGTCCACAGAGGCCCCGTCTGTGTTACCAGAGACCCAGACAGAGGTAGTGGACCCGGATTCCATGCCTACCACTGAAACAGCCACAGCATCTCCAGTCCCAGGCCCGGAACTGGAACAGCAACCAGCACCAGCAAGTGCAACCACATCTTCAAACTCAACGCCAGAGGGCGCCAGCGAGCCAGAACTGGCAGAAGCAAAAGACAGCCATACCCAAAAGGCTCAGCCAGAGCCTGAAATACCCTCAGGTGCACCAGCGGAGAGCGGTTCACCAGCAACGGAAACAACCCCATCACCTACATCGCTTCCAGAGGGACCAAGCCCAAGTCCACAGTCTGAGGAAGAACTGGTGACCCCAGCCTCAAGGGAACAGTTCCAAGCTGAGCAGGAAGCGGATGACAGCCTTCAGAAAGCTTGGGCGGCGGCACGGAGCACCCCACCGCCTCTCAGCTCTTCTAATCGATCCCGGTTTGTTATAGACCAAGGACTTTTATACAAGGAAATTCTTTCTGGTGGACACCGGGAAGAATGGCAGCCGCAAAAACAGTTGGTGGTTCCAACTAAGTACCGGGGGAAGCTCTTAAGCTTAGCCCATGATCATCCCAGTGGCCATGCTGGGGTGAACAGAACCAAGGACCGGTTGGGGAAGTCCTTCCACTGGGAGGGGATGGGCAAGGACGTTGCCAAGTATGTCCGGTCTTGTGAGGTATGCCAAAGAGTGGGTAAGCCTCAAGACCAGGTCAAGGCCCCTCTCCAGCCACTCCCCATAATTGAGGTCCCATTTCAGCGAGTAGCTGTGGATATTCTGGGCCCTTTCCCAAAAAAGACGCCCAGAGGAAAGCAGTACGTACTGACTTTAGTGGACTTTGCTACCCGATGGCCGGAAGCAGTAGCTCTAGGCAACACCAGGGCTAACACTGTGTGCCTGGCCTTAACAGACATCTTTGCCAGGGTAGGTTGGCCCTCCGACATCCTTACAGATTCAGGGTCTAATTTCCTGGCAGGGACCATGGAAAAACTGTGGGAAACTCATGGGGTGAATCACTTGGTTGCCACCCCGTACCACCATCAAACCAATGGCCTGGTGGAAAGGTTCAATGGAACTTTGGGGGCCATGATACGAAAATTCATCAACGAATTCTCCAATAATTGGGACCTAGTGTTGCAGCAGTTGCTGTTTGCCTACAGGGCTGTACCACATCCCAGTTTAGGGTTTTCACCATTTGAACTTGTGTATGGTCACGAGGTTAAGGGGCCATTACAGTTGGTGAAGCAGCAATGGGAGGGGTTTACGCCTTCTCCAGGAACTAACATTCTGGACTTTGTAAGCAACCTACAAAGCACCCTCCGACACTCTTTAGCCCTTGCTAGAGAGAACCTAAAGGATGCTCAAGAAGAGCAAAAGGCCTGGTATGACAGACATGCCAGAGAACGTTCCTTCAAGGTAGAAGACCAGGTTATGGTCTTGAAGGCGCAACAGGCCCATAAGATGGAAGCATCATGGGAAGGGCCCTTCACGGTCCAAGAGCGCCTGGGAGCTGTAAACTACCTCATAGCATTTCCCAATTCCTCACTAAAGCCTAAAGTGTACCATGTTAATTCTCTCAAGCCTTTCTATTCCAGAGACTTACAGGTTTGTCAGTTTACAGTCCAGGGAGATGATGCTGAGTGGCCTGACGGTGTCTACTACGACGGGAAAAAAGACGGTGGCGTGGAAGAGGTGAACCTCTCAACCACCCTGGAACGTCTGCAGCGGCAACAAATCAAGGAGCTGTGCACTAGCTTCGCCCCATTGTTCTCAGCCACCCCAGGACGGACTGAACGGGCATACCACTCCATTGATACAGGTAATGCTCACCCAATCAGAACCCCACCCTACCGAGTGTCTCCTCATGCCCAAGCTGCTATAGAACGGGAGATCCAGAACATGCTACAGATGGGTATAATCCGCTCATCTACCAGTGCGTGGGCATCTCCAGTGCTTCTGGTACCCAAACCAGATGGGGAAATACGCTTTTGCGTGGACTACCGTAAGCTAAATGCTGTAACTCGTCCGGACAACTATCCAATGCCACGCACCGATGAGCTATTGGAAAAGTTGGGACGTGCCCAGTTCATCTCTACAATAGACTTAACCAAGGGGTACTGGCAAGTACCACTAGATGAACCTGCCAAGGAGAGGTCAGCATTCGTCACCCATGCGGGGGTGTATAAATTCAATGTCCTTCCTTTCGGCCTTCGAAATGCACCCGCCACCTTCCAGAGGCTGATAGATGGTCTACTAGCTGGACTGGGAGAATTTGCAGTTGCCTACCTCGATGATGTGGCCATTTTTTCAGACTCCTGGCCCGAACACCTACTACACCTGGAAAAGGTCTTTGAGCGCATCAGGCAGGCAGGACTAACTGTTAAGGCCAAAAAGTGTCAAATAGGCCAAAACAAAGTAACTTACCTGGGGCACCAGGTGGGTCGAGGAACCATAAACCCCCTACAGGCCAAGGTGGATGCTATCCAAAAGTGGCCTGTCCCACGGTCCAAGAAGCAGGTCCAATCCTTCTTAGGCTTGGCCGAATACTACAGGCGATTTGTACCACACTACAGCCAAATCGCTGCCCCACTGACCGACCTGACCAAAAAGACCCAGCCAAATGCAGTTAAGTGGACTGATGAGTGTCAAAAGGCCTTTACCCAACTTAAGGCAACGCTCATGTCTGACCCTGTGCTCAGGGCCCCGGCCTTTGACAAGCCATTCCTAGTAACCACAGATGCATCTGAGCGTGGTATAGGAGCAGTGCTCATGCAGGAAGCAACAGATCACAACTTCCATCCTGTCGTGTTTCTCAGCAAGAAACTGTCTGAGAGGGAAAGTCACTGGTCAGTCAGTAAAAAGGAATGCTATGCCATTGTGTACGCCCTGGAAAAGCTACGCCCATATGTTTGGGGACGGCGGTTCCAACTACAAACTGACCATGCTGCACTAAAGTGGCTTCATACTGCCAAGGGGAACAACAAGAAACTTCTTCGTTGGAGTTTAGCTCTCCAAGATTTTGATTTTGAAATTCAACACATCACAGGAGCTTCTAACAAAGTAGCTGATGCACTCTCCCGTGAGAGTTTCCCAGAATTCAGTAGTTAAAAAGTGTTCTTAAAATGTAGAAGTCTGTTAGTTATATACTTAGGAGTATATGTAAAGGTCTATGTGTTGTATTAATCTGTTTATTTTCAAGTTCTAGAAGGAAATCGCCGCCAGTGAGCTTCCCCACTGTCTGCAATTTGGGGGGCGTGTCATAAACAGATAGCTAAGGGTTAATGTCTCTTTCACCTGAAGCACCTGACCAGAGGACCAATCAGGAAACCGGATTTTTTCAACTTTGGGTGGAGGGAATTGAGTGTCTGAGTCTTTTGTCTTTTGTCGTCTGCCTGCTTTCTCTGAGCTTTGGAGAAGTAGTTCTACTTTCTAATCTTCTGTTTCTAAGTGTAAGGACAAAGAGATCAGATAGTAAGTTCTATGGTTTCTTTTCTTTGTTATTTGCATGAATATAAGTGCTGGAGTGCTTTGATTTGTATTCTTTTTGAATAAGGCTGTTTATTCAATATTCTTTTAAGCAATTGACCCTGTATTGTATCATCTTAATACAGAGAGACATTTGGATGTATTTTTCTTTCTTTTTATATAAAGCTTTCTTTTAAGACCTGTTGGAGTTTTTCTTTACTTCAGGGAAATTGAGTCTGTACTCACCAGGGAATTGGTGGGAGGAAGAAGTCAAGGGGAGATCTGTGTGTTGGATTGCTAGCCTGATTTTGCATTCCCTCTGGGGGAATAGGAAAGTACTTTTTGTTTTCAGGATTGGGAACAGAGAGGGGGAGTCTCTCTGTGTAGTTTCACAGAGCTTGTGTCTGTGTATCTCTCCAGGAGCACCTGGAGGGGGGAAGGGAAAAAGGATTATTTCCCTTTGTTGTGAGACTCAAGGGATTTGGATCTTGGGGTCCCCAGGGAAGGTTTTTCAGGGGGACCAGAGTGCCCCAAAACACTCTAATTTTTTGGGTGGTGGCAGCAGGTACCAGGTCCAAGCAGGTAACTAAGCTTGGAGGTTTTCATGCTAACCCCCATATTTTGGACGCTAAGGTCCAAATCTGGGACTAGGTTATTACAGTTGGGCCCCTGGAGCTGTGGTTGGGGCCCCCGGGGGTTAGGCCCCTGGAGCTATGGTTCGGGCGCTCAGGGGTTGGGACCCTGGAGCTGGTGTTGGGGCCCACAGGGGTTAGGCCCCTCGAGCTATGCTTCTGGCGCTCAGGGGTTGGGCCCCTGGACTGGTGTTTGGGCCCCCAGGGGCTCGGCCCCTGGAGCTGGTGTTGGGGCCCCAGGGGTTAGGCCCCTGGAGCTACGGTTTGGGCGCTCAGGGGTTGGGCCCCTGGAGCTGGTGTTGGGGCTGTCAGGGGTTGGGACCCTGGAGCTATGGTTCGGGCTCTCAGGGGTTGGGCCCCTGGATCTGGGGTTTTGGCCCCCAGGGGTTAGGCCCCTGGAGCTATGGTTCGGGCACTCAGGGGTTGGGCCCTTGGAGCTGGGGTGGGGGCCCCTAGTGGTTAGGCCCCTGAAGCTATGGTTCGGGCACTCAGGGGTTGGGCTCTTGGAGCTGGTGTTGGGCCCCCAGGGATTAGGCCCCTGGAGCTATGTTTCGGGCGCTCAGGGGTTGGGACCCTGGAGCTGGTGTTGGGGTCCCCAGGGGTTGGGACCCTAGAGCTGGTGTTTGGGCCCCCGGGATTTGGCCCCTGGAGCTATGGTTCGGGTGCTGAGGCGTTGGGCCCCTGGAGCTGGTGTTGGGGCCCCCAGGGGTTGGGCCCCTGGAGCTATGGTTAGGGCGCTCTGGGGTTGGGCCCCTGTAGCTGGTGTTGGGGCCCCGAAGGGTTGGGCTCCTCGAGCTGGTGTTGGGGCCCGCAGGGGTTGGGCCCCTGGAGCTGTGGTTGGGGCCCCCGAGGGTTAGGCCCCTGGAGCTATGGTTCGGGCGCTCAGGGGTTGGGACCCTGGAGCTGGTGTTGGTTCCCACAGGGGATGGGCTCCTGGAGCTGGGGTTCGGTCCCCAGGTGTTAGGCCCCTGGAGATATGGTTCGGGCGCTCAGGGGTTGGGACCCTGGAGTTGGTGTTGGGGTCCCCAGGGGTTGGGACCCTGGAGCTGGTGTTGGGGCCCTAGGGATTTGGTCCCCTGGAGCTATGTTTCGGGTGCTGAGGCGTTGGGCCCCTGGAGCTGGTGTTGGGGCCCCCAGGGGTTGGGCCCCTGGAGCTATGGTTAGGGCGCTCTGGGGTTGGGCCCCTGGAGCTGGTGTTGGGGACCCGAGGGGTTGGGCTCCTCGAGCTGGTGTTGGGGCCCACAGGGGTTGGGCCCCTGGAGCTGTGGTTGGGACCCCCGGGGGTTAGGACCCTGGAGCTATGGTTCGGGCGCTCAGGGGTTGGGCCCCTGGAGCTGGTTTTGGGTCCCCCAGGGGTTGGGCCCCTGGAGCTGGGGTTCGGGTCCCCAGGTGTTAGGCCCCTGGATATATGGTTCGGGCTCTCAGGGGTTGGTCCCCTTGAGCTGGTGTTGGGGCCCCGAGGGATTAGGACCCTGGAGCTGGTGTTGGGGCCCGAGGGGTTAGGCCCCTGGAGCTATGGTTCGGGCGCTCAGGGGTTGGGCCCCTGGAGCTATGCTTCGGGCGCGCAGGGGTTGGGCCCTTAGAGCTGGGGTGGGGGCCCCTAGGGGTTAGGCCCCTGGAGCTATGGTTCGGGCGCTCAGGGGTTGGGCTCCTGGAGCTGGTGTTGGGTCCCCCAGGGGTTAGGCCCCTGGAGGTATTGTTCGGGCGCTCAGGGGTTGGGCCCTTGGAGCTGGTGTTGGGGCCCCCAGGGGTTAGGCCCCTGGAGCTATGTTTCGGGCGCTCAGGGGTTGGGACCCTGGAGCTGGTGTTGGGGCCCCTGACCTAAAGTCACCCCCTGCTCTCCCATCCCCCACTCAGACAGTCCCTACTCCATCACAGTAATGCCCAGATCATTTCACGCATGGAGCAACAGTAACACTGTGTGGCCATGCAGGGTAATGCCCAGAGCATTTGCTGCATGGAGCAAGAGTGACACCGTGTGACCTAATAGGGAAATGCACAGAGCATTTCCCCGCATGGAGCAACAGTGACACCATGTAGCCACACAGGGTAATACACAGAGCATTTCCCCGCATGGAGCAACAGTGACACCTTGTGGTCACGCAGGGTAATGCACAGAGCATTTCCTGCATGGAGCTATGGTTCGGGAGCTCTGGGGTTGGGCCCCTGCAGCTGGTGTTGGGGCTCCCAGGGGATGGGCTCCTGGAGCTGGTGTTGGGGCCCCAGGGGTTAGGCCCCTGTCGCTATGGTTCGGACGCTCAGGGGTTGGGCCCCTGGAGCTGGGGTGGGGGCCCCCAGTGGTTAGGCCCCTGGAGCTATGGTTCGGGCACTCAGGGGTTGGGCCTTTGGAGCTGGTGTTGGGCCCCCAGGGATTAGGCCCCTGGAGCTATGGTTCGGGCGCTGAGGGGTTCGGCCCCTGGAGCTGGTGTTGGGGCCCCCAGGGGTTGGTCCCCTGGAGCTATGGTTAGGGCACGCTGGGGTTGGGCCCTTGAAGCTGGTGATTGGGCCCCCAGGGGTTGGGCTCCTGGAGCTGGTGTTGGGGCCCGCAGGGGTTGGGTACCTGGAGCTGTGGTTGGGGCCCCCGCGGGTTAGGCCCCTGGAGCTATGGTTCGGGCGCTCAGGGGTTGGGACCTTGGAGCTGGTGTTGGGGCCCCAGGGATTTGGCCCCTGGAGCTATGGTTCGGGTGCTGAGGCGTTGGGCCCCTGGAGATGGTGTTGGGGCCCCGAGGGGTTGGGCTCCTCGAGCTGGTGATGGGGCCCGCAGGGGTTGGGCCCCAGGAGCTCTGGTTGGGGCCCCCGGGGGTTAGGCCCCTGGAGCTATGGTTCGGGCGCTCAGGGGTTGGGACCCTGGAGCTGGTGTTGGGGCCCACAGGGGTTAGGCCCCTGGAGATATTGTTCGGGCGCTCAGGGGTTGGGCCCCTGGAGCTGGTGTTGGGACCCCGAGGGGTTAGGCCCCTCGAGCTATACTTCGGGCGCTCAGGGGTTGGGCCCCTGGACTGGTGTTGGGGCCCCCAGGGGCTGGGCCCCTGGAGCTGGTGTTGGGGCCCCAGGGGTTAGGCCCCTGGGGCTACGGTTTGGGCGCTCAGGGGTTGGGCCCTTGGAGCTAGTGTTGGGGCTGTCAGGGGTTGGGACCCTGGAGCTATGGTTCGGGCTGTCAGGGGTTGGGCCCCTGGAGCTGGTGTTGGGGCCGTCAGGGGTTGGGCCCCTTGAGCTGGGGTTGGGGCCCCCAGGGGTTAGGCCCCTGGAGCTATGGTTCGGGCGCTCAGGGGTTGGGCCCCTGGAGGTGGTGTTAGGGCCCCCAGGGGTTGGGCCCCTGGCACTGGTGTTGGGGCCCCAGGGGTTAGGCCCCTGGAGCTATGGTTCGGGCACTCAGAGGTTGGGCCCTTGGAGCTGGGGTGGGGGCCCCTAGTGGTTAGGCCCCTGAATCTATGGTTCGAACACTCAGGGGGAGGGCCCGTGGAGATGGTGTTGGGGCCCCCAGGGGTTAGGGCTCTGGAGGTATTGTTCGGGCGCTCAGGGTTTGGGCTCTTGGACCTGGTGTTGGGCCCCCAGGGATTAGGCCCCTGGAGCTATGGTTCGGGCGCTCAGGGGTTGGAACCCTGGAGCTGGTGTTGGGGTCCCCAGGGGTTGGGACCCTGGAGCTGGTGTTGGGGCCCCAGGGATTTGGCCCCTGGAGCTATGGTTCGGGTGCTGAGGCGTTCTGCCCCTGGAGCTGGTGTAGGGGCCCCCAGGGGTTGAGCCCTTGGAGCTGGTGTTGGGGCCCCGAGGGGTTCGGCTCCTCGAGCTGGTGTTGGGGCCCGCAGGGGTTGGGCCCCTGGAGCTCTGGTTGGGGCCCCCGGGGGTTAGGCCCCTGGAGCTATGGTTCGGGCGCTCAGGGGTTGGGACCCTGGAGCTGGTGTTGGGGCCCACAGGGGATGGGCTCCTGGAGCTATGGTTTCGGGCGCTCAGGGTTTGGGCCCCTGGAGCTGGTGTTGGGGCCCCCAGGGGTTGGGCCCCTGGAGCCGGGGTTCGGGCCCCCAGGTGTTAGGACCCTGGAGCTATGGTTCGGGCGCTCAGGGGTTGGGCCCCTGGAGCTATGGTTCGGGCGCGCAGGGGTTGGGCCCTTGGAGCTGGGGTGGGGGCCCCTAGGGGTTAGGCCCCTGGAGCTATGGTTCGGGTGCTCAGGGGTTGGGCCCCTGGAGCTGGTGTTGGGTCCCCCAGGGGTTAGGCCCCTGTCGCTATGGTTCGGGCGCTCAGGGGTTGGGCCCCTGGAGCTATGCTTAGGGCGCGCTGGGGTTGGACCCTTGAAGCTGGTGTTTGGGCCCCCAGGGGTTGGGCTCCTGGAGCTGGTGTTGGGGCCCGCAGGGGTTGGGCCCCTGGAGCTGTGGTTGGGGCCCCCGGGGGTTAGGCCCTTGGAGCTATGGTTCGGGCGCTCAGGGGTTGGGGCCCTGGAGCTGGGGTTGAAGCCCCCGGGGGTTAGAACCCTGGAGCTATGGCTCGGGCGCTGAGTTGTTGGGCCCCTGGAGCTGGTGTTGGGGCCCCCAGGGATTGGGCCCCTGGAGCTGGTGTTGGATCCCCAGGGGTTAGGCCCCTGGAGCTATGCTTCGGGCGCTCAGGGGTTGGGCCTCTGGAGCTGGTGTTGCGGCCCACAGGGGTTGGGCTCCTGGGGCTGGGGTTGGGGCCCCCAGGGGTTAGGCCCCTGGAGCTATGGTTCAGGCGCTCAGGGGTTGCGCCCCTGGAGCGATGGTTCGGGCGCTCAGGGGTTGGGCCCCTGGAGCTGGTGTTGGGGCCCCCAGGGGTTGGGCTCCTGGGGCTGGGGTTGGGGCCCCCAGGGGTTAGGCCCCTGGAGCTATGGTTCGGGCGCTCAGGGCTTGGGCCGTTGGAGCTGGGGTGGAGGTCCCCAGGGGTTAGACCGCTGCAGCTATGGTTCGGGCGCTCAGGGGTTGGACCCCTGGAGCTGGGGCTGGAGCCCCCGGGGGTTATACCCCTGGAGCTATGGTTTGGGAGCTCAGGAGTTGGGCCCCTGGAGCTATAGTTCGGGCGCTCAGGGGTTGGGCCCCTGGAACTGGGGTCGAGGGCCCCAATTGTTGGGCCCCTGGAGGTGAGGCTGGGGCCCCCGGGGGTTATGCCCCTGTATCTATGGTTCGGGCGCTCAGGGGTTGGGCCCTTGGAGCTAGTGTTGGGGCCCCCAGGGTTTGGGCCCCTGGAGCTGGGGTTGGAGCCCCTAGGGTTTAGGCCCCTGGAGCTATGGTTCGGGTGCTCAGGGGTTGGGCCCCTGGAGCTGGTGTTGGGGCCCCCAGGGGTTGGGCCCCTGGAGCTGGTGTAGGGGCCCCAGGGGTTAGGCCTCTGGAGCTATGGATCGGGCGCTCAGGGGTTGGGCCCCTGGAGCTATGGTTCGGGCACTCAGGGGTTGGGCCCCTGGAGCTGGTGGTGGGGCCCCCAGGGTTTGGGCCCCTGGAGCTGTAGTTGGGGCCCCCAGGGGTTAGGCCGCTGGAGCTTTGGATCGAGCGCTCAGGGGTTGGGCCCCTGGAGCTGGGGTTGGGTCCCCCAGGGGTTAGGCCCCTGCAGCTATGGTTCGGGGGCTCAGGCGTTGGGCCCTTGGAGCTGGTGTTGGGGCCCCCATGGGTTAGGCCCCTGGAGCTATGTTTCGGGCGCTCAGGGGTTGGGCCCCTGGAGCTGGTGTTGGGGCCCCTGAGCTAAAGTCACCCCCTGCTCTCCCATCCCCCACACAGAGAGTCCCCACTCCATCACAGTAATGCCCAGAGCATTTAATGCATGGAGCAACAGTAACACTGTGTGGCTATGCAGGGTAATGCCCAGAGCATTTGCTGCATGGAGCAAGAGTGACACCGTGTGGCCACATAGGGTAATGCACAGAACATTTCCCCGCATGGAGCAACAGTGACACCATGTAGCCACACAGGGTAATAAACAGAGCATTTCCCCGCATGGAGCAACAGTGTCACCTTGTGGTCACGCAGGGTAATGCACAGAGCATTTCCTGCATGGAGCTATGGTTCGGGAGCTCTGGGGTTGGGCCCCTTGAGCTGGTGTTGGGGCTCCCAGGGGTTGGGCCCGAGGAGCTGGTGTTGGGGCCCCAGGGGTTAGGCCCCTGGCGCTATGGTGCGGGCGCTCAGGGGTTGGGCCCTTGGAGCTGGGGTGGGGGCCCCTAGTGGTTAGGCCCCTGGAGCTATGGTTCGGGCACTAAGGGGTAGGGCCCGAGGAGCTGGTGTTGGGGCCCCCAGGGGTTGGGCCCCTGGAGCTGGGGTTTGGGCCCGCAGGGGTTAGGCCCCTGGAGCTGTGGTACGGGCGCTTAGGGGTTGGGCCCCTAGAGCTGGGGTCTAGAGCCCCAGGGGTTGGGCCCCTGGAGCTGGGGTGGGGGCCCCCAGGGGTTAGGCCCCTGGAGCTATGGTTCGGGTGCTCAGGGGTTGGACCCCTGGAGCTGGTGTTGGGGCCCCCAGGGGTTGGACCCCTGGAGCTGGTGTTGGGGCCCCAGGGGTTAGGCCCCTGGAGCTATGGTTTGGGCGCTCAGGGGTTGGGCCCCTGGAGCGATGGTTCGGGCGCTCAGTGGTTGGGCCCCTGGAGCTGGTGTTGGGACACCAGGGTTTGGGCTCCTGGGGCTGGGGTTGGGGCCCCCAGGGGTTAGGCCCCTGGAGCGATGGTTCGGGCGCTCAGGGGTTGGGCCCCTGGAGCTGGTGTTGGGGCCCCCAGGGGTTGGGCCCCTGGAGGTATCGTTCGGGCGCTCAGGGGTTGGGGTCTTGGAGCTGGTTTTGGGGCCCCCAGGGATTAGGCCCCTGGAGCTATGGTTCGGGCGCTCAGGGGTTGGGCCCCTGGAGCTGGTGTTAGGGCGCCCAGGGGTTGGACCCCTGGAGCTGGTGTTAGGGCCCCAGAGGTTAGGCCCCTTTAGCTATGGTTCGGGCGCTCATGGGTTGGGCCCCTGGAGCGATGGTTCGGGCGCTCAGGGGTTGGGCCCCTGGAGCTGGTGTTCGGGCCCCAGGGGTTGGGCTACTGGGGCTGGGGATGGGGCCCCCAGGGGTTAGGCCCCTGGAGCTATGGTTCGGGCACTCAGGGGTAGGGCCAGAGGAGCTGGTGTTGGTGCCCCCAGGGGTTAGGCCCCTGGAGTTATTGTTCGGTCGCTCAGGGGTTGGGTCCTTGGAGCTGGTGTTGGGCCCCCAGCGATTATGCCCTTGGAGATATGGTTCGGGCGCTCAGGGGTTGGGACCCTGGCGCTGGTTTTGGGGCCCCCAGGGGTTGGGCCGCTGGAGCTGGGGTTTTCGCCCCCAGGGGTTAGACCCTGGAGCTGTGGTACGGGCGCTCACGGGTTGGGCCCCTGGAGCTGGGGTCTAGGGCCCCAGGGATTGTGCCCCTGGAGCTGTGGTGGGGCCCCCAGGGGTTCGGCCCCAGGAGGTATCGTTCGGGCGCTCAGAGGTTGGGCTCTTTGAGCTGGTTTTGGGGCCTCCAGGAATTAAGCCCCTGTAGCTATGGTTCAGGCGCTCAGGGGTTGGGCCCCTGGAGCTGGTGTTAGGGCGCCCAGGGGTTGGACCCCTGGAGCTGGTGTTGGGACCCCAGGGGTTAGGCCCCTTTAGCTATGGTTCGAGCGCTCAGGGGTTGGGCCCCTGGAGCGATGGTTCGGGCGCTCAGGGGTTGGACCCCTGGAGCTGGGGTTGGAGCCCCCGGGGGTTAGACCCCTGGAGCTATGGTTCAGGCGCTGAGGGGTTGGTCCCCTGAAGCTGGTGTTGGGGCCCCCAGGGGTTGGGCCCCTGGAGCTGGTGTTGGGGCCCCCAGGGGTTGGGCTCCTGGGGCTGGGGTTGGGGCCCCCAGGGGTTAGGCCCCTGGAGCTATGGTTCGGGCACTCAGGGGTAAGGCCCGAGGAGCTGGTGTTGGGGCCCCCAGGGGTTAGGCCCCTGGAGTTATTGTTCGGTCGCTCAGGGGTTGGGTCCTTGGAGCTGGTGTTGGGCCCCCAGCGATTATGCCCCTGGAGCTATGGTTCGGGCGCTCAGGGGTTGGGACCCTGGAGCTGGTGTTGGGGCCCCCATGGGTTGGGCCCCTGGAGCTGGGGAAGGTTCCCCCAGGGGTTAGGCCCCTGGAGCTATGGTTCGGGCGCTCAGGGGTTGGGCCCCTGGAGCTGGTGTTGGGGCCCCCAGGGGTGAGCCCCTGGAGCTATGGTTCGGGCGCTCAGGGGTCGGGCCCCTGGCGCTGGTTTTGGGGCCCCCAGGGGTTGGGCCGCTGGAGCTGGGGTTTTGGCCCCCAGGGGTTAGACCCTGGAGCTGTGGTACGGGCGCTCAGGGGTTGGGCCCCTAGAGCTATGGTCTAGGGCCCCAGGGGTTCGGCCCCTGGAGCTGGGGTGGGGGCCCCCAGGGGTTAGACCCCTAGAGCTATGGTTCGGGCGCTCAGGGGTTGGACCCCTGGAGCTGGTGTTGGGGCCCCCAGGGGTTGGGCCCCTGGAGCTGGTGTTGGGGCCCCAGGGGTTAGGCCTCTGGAGCTATGGTTCGGGCGCTCTGAGGTTGGGCCCCTGTTGCTATGGTTCGGGCGCTCAGGGGTTGGGCCCCTGGAGCTGGTGTTGGGGCCCCCAGGGGTTGGGCCCCAGGAGGTATCGTTCGGGCGCTCAGGGGTTGGGCTCTTTGAGCTGGTTTTGGGGCCCCCAGGGATTAGGCCCCTGGAGCTATGGTTCGGGCGCTCAGGGGTTGGGCCCCTGGAGCTGGTGTTAGGGCGCCTAGGGGTTGGACCCCTGGAGCTGGTGTTGGGGCCCCCAGGGGTTGTGCCCCAGGAGGTATCGTTCGGGCGCTCAGGGGTTGGGCTCTTTGAGCTGGTTTTGCGGCCCCCATGGATGAGGCCCCTGGAGCTATGCTTCGGGCGCTCAGGGATTGGGCCCCTGGAGCTGGTGTTAGGGCGCCCAGCGGTTGGGCCCCTGGAGCTGGTGTTGGGGCCCCCAGGGTTGGGCTCCTGGGGCTGGGGATGGGGCCCCCAGGGGTTAGGCCCCTGGAGCTATGGTTCGGGCACTCAGGGGTAGGGCCCGAGGAGCTGGTGTTGGGGCCCCCAGGGGTTAGGCCCCTGGAGTTATTGTTTGGTCGCTCAGGGGTTGGGTCCTTGGAGCTGGTGTTGGGCCCCCAGCGATTATGCCCCTGGAGCTATGGTTCGGGCGCTCAGGGGTTGGGACCCTGGAGCTGGTGTTGGGGCCCCCATGGGTTGGGCCCCTGGAGCTGGGGAAGGTTCCCCTAGGGGTTATGCCCCTGGAGCTATGGTTCGGGCGCTCAGGGGTTGGGCCCCTGGAGCTAGTGTTGGGGCCCCCAGGGGTGAGCCCCTGGAGCTGTGGTTCGGGCGCTCAGGGGTTGGGCCCCTGGCACTGGTGTTGGGGCCCCCAGGTGCTGGGCCGCTGGAGCTGGGGTTTTGGCCCCCAGGGGTTAGACCCTGGAGCTGTGGCACGGGCGCTCAGGGGTTGGGCCCCTAGAGCTGGGGTCTAGGGCCCCAGGGGTTGGGCCCCTGGAGCTGGGGTGGGGGCCCCCAGGGGTTAGGCCCCTAGAGCTATGGTTCGGGCGCTCAGGGGTTGGGCCCCTGGAGCTGGTGTTGGGGCCCCAGGGGTTAGGCCTCTGGAGCTATGGTTCGGGCGCTCAGGGGTTGGGCCCCTGTTGCTATGGTTCAGGCGCTCAGGGGTTGGGCCTCTGGAGCTGGTGTTGGGGCCCCCAGGGGTTGGGCCCCAGGAGGTATCGTTCGGGCGCTCAGGGGTTGGGCTCTTGGAGCTATGGTTCAGGCGCTCAGGGGTTGGGCCCTTGGATCTGGGGTGGGGGCCCCCAGGGGTTAGGACCCTGGAGCTATGGTTCGGGCGCTCAGGGGTTGGGCCCCTGGAGCTGTGGTTGGGGCCCCGGGGGTTACCCCCCTGGATCTATGGTTCGGGCGCTCAGGGGTTGGGATCCTTGAGCTGGTGTTGGGGACCCCAGGGGTTCGGCCCCTGGACCTCGGGTTGGAGCCCACGGGGGTTATAGCCCTGGAGCTATGGTTCGGGCGCTGAGGGGTTGAGCCTCTGAAGCCTTTGTTGGGGCCCGCAGGGGTTGGACCCCTGAAGCTGGTGTTGGGGCACAAGGGGTTAGGCCCCTGGAGCTATGGTTCGGGCGCTCAGGGTTTGGGCCCCTGGAGCTGGTATTGGGGCCCCCAGGGATTGGGCTCCTGGGGCTGAGGTTGGGGCCCCCAGGGGTTAGGCCCCTGGAGTTATGGTTCCGGCGCCCAGGGGTTGGGCCGTTGGAGCTGGGGTGGGGGACCCACGGGTTAGACCCCTGCTGCTATTGTTCGGGCGCTCAGGGGTTGGACCCCTGGAGCTGGTGTTGGGGCCCACAGGGGTTAGACCCCTGGAGGTATTGTTCGGGCGCTCAGGGGTTGGGCCCCTATAGCTGGTGTTGGGGCCCCGAGGGGTTAGGCCCCTCGAGCTATGCTTCGGGCGCTCAGGGATTGGGCCCCTGGACTGGTGTTCGGACCCCCAGGGGCTGGGTCCCTGAAGCTGGTGTTGTGGCCCCAGGGGTTAGGCCCCTGGAGCTTGGTTCGGGCGCTCAGGGGTTGGGCCCCTGGAGCTGGTGTTGGGGCTGTCAGGGGTTGGGCCCTTGGAGCTATGGTTCGGGCTCTCAGGGGTTGGGCCCCTGGAGCTGCTGTTGGGGCCGTCAGGGGTTGGGCCCGTGGAGCTGGGGTTGGGGCGCCAGGGGTTAGGCCCCTGGCGCTATGGTTCGGGCGCTCAGGGGTTGGGCCCTTGGAGCTGGGGTGGTGGCCCCCAGAGGTTGGGCCCCTAGAGCTATGGTTCGGGCACTCAGGGGTAGGGCCCGAGGAGCTGGTGTTGGGGCCCCCAGGGGTTAGGCTCCTGGAGGTATAGTTCGGGCGCTCAGGGGTTGGGTCCTTGGAGCTGGTGTTGGGTCCCCAGGGATTAGGCCCCTGGAGCTATGGTTCGGGCGCTCAGGGGTTGGGACCCTGGAACTGGTGTTGGAGCCCCCAGGGGTTGGACCCCTGGGGCTGGTATTGGGGTCCCAGGGATTAGGCCCCTGGAGCTATGGTTCGGGCGCTCAGGGGTTGGGCCCCTGGAGCTGGTGGTGGGACCCCCAGGGTTTGGGCCCCTGGAGCTGTGGTTGGGGCCCCTGAGCTAAAGTCACCCCCTGCTCTCCCATCCCCCACACAGACAGTCCCCACTCCATCACAGTAATGCCCAGAGCATTTGACGCATGGAGCAACAGTGGCACCTTGTGGTCAGGCAGGGTAATGCACAGAGTATTTCCTGCATGGAGCTATGGTTCAGGAGCTCTGGGGTTGGGCCCCTGGAGCTGATGTTGGGGCTCCCAGGGGTTGGGCCCGTGGAGCTGGTGTTGGGGCCCCAGGGGTTAGGCCCCTGGCGCTATGGTTTGGGCGCTCAGGGATTGGGCCCTTAGAGCTGGGGTGGGGGCCCCCAGTGGTTAGGCCCCTGGAGCTATGGTTCGGGCACTCAGGGGTAGGGCCCGTGGAGCTGGTGTTGTTCCCCCAGGGATTAGGCCCCTGGAGCTATGGTTCGGGCGCTCAGGGGTTGGGACCCTGGAGCTGGTGTTGGGGCCCCAGGGATTAGGCCCCTTGAGCTATGGTTCTGACGCTGAGGGGTTGGGCCTCTCGAACTGGTGTTGGAGCCCCCAGGGTTTGGGCCCCTGGAGCTATGGGTAGGGTGCTCTGGGGTTGGGCCCCTGGATCTGGTGTTGGTGCCCCCAGGGGTTGGGCTCCTGGAGCTGGTGTTGGGGCCCCAGGGGTTAGGCCCCTGGAGCTATGGTTCGGGCGCTCAGGGGTTGGGCCCCTGGAGCTGGTGTTGGAGCCCCCAGGGGTTGGGCGGCTGGAGCTGGGGTTTGCTCCCCCAGGGGTTAGGCCCCTGGAGCTGTGGTACGGGCGCTCGGGGTTTGGGCCCCTGGAGCTGGGGTCGAGGGCCCCAGGGGTTGGGCCCCTGGAGCTGGTGTTGGGGCCCCCAGGGGTTAGGCCCCTGGAGGTATCGTTCGGGCGCTCAGGGGTTGGTCCCCTAAAGCTGGTGTTGGGGCCCCCAGGGGTTGGGTCCCTGGAGCTGGTGTTGGGGCCCACAGGGGTTGGGCTCCTGGGGCTGGGGTTGGGGCCCCCATGGGTTAGGCCCCTGGACCTATGGTTCGGGCGCTCAGGGGTTGGGCCCCTGGAGCTGGTGTTGGGTCCCCCAGGGGTTAGGCCCCTGGAGCTATGGTTCGGGCGCTCAGGGGTTGGGCCCCTGGAGCTGGTGTTGTGGCCCCCAGGGGTTGGGCCCCTGGAGCTGGTGTTGGGGCCCCAGGGATTAGGCCCCTAGATCTATGGTTCAGGCGCTCAGGGGTTGGTCCCCTCGAGCGATGGTTCGGGCGCTCAGGGATTGGGCCGCTGGAGCTGGTTTGGGGCCCCCAGGGGTTGGGCTCCTGGGGCTGTGGTGGGGGCCACCAGGGGTTAGGCCCCTGGAGCTATGGTTCGGGCACTCAGGGGTTGGGCCCCTGGAGCTGGTGTTGGAGCCCCCAGGGGTTCGGCCGCTGGAGCTGGGGTTTGAGCCCCCAGGGGTTAGTCCCCTGGAGCTATGGTTCCGGCGCTCAGGGGTTGGGCCGTTGGAGCTGGGGTGGGGGCCCCCAGGGGTTTGGCCCCTGGAGCTGTGGTACGGGCCCTCAGGGGTTGGACCCCTGGAGCTGGGGTTAGGGCCCCCAGGGATTGGACCCCTGGAGCTGGGGTTCGGGTCTCCAGGGGTTAGCCCCCTGTAGATATATTTCGGACTCTCAGGGGTTGGGGCCCTGGAGCTGGTGTTGGGGCCCCGAGGGGTTAGGGCCCTGGATCTGGTGTTGGGGCCCGAGGGGTTAGGCCCCTGGAGCTATTGTTCGGGCGCTCAGGAGTTGGGCTCTTGGACCTGGTTTTGGGACCCCCAGGGATTAGGCCCCTGGAGCTATGGTTCGGGAGCTCAGGGGTTGGGCATCTGGAGCTGGTGTTACGGCCCCCAGGGGTTGGACCCCTGGAGCTGGTGTTGGGGCCCCAGGGGTTAGGCCCCTGGAGCTATGGTTCAGGCGCTCAGGGTTGGGCCCCTGGAGCGATGGTTCGGGCGCTCAGGGGTTGGGCCCCTGGAGCTGGTGTTGGGGCCCCCAGGGGTTGGGCTCCTGGGGCTGGGGTTTGGGCCCCCAGGGGTTAGGCCCCTGGAGCTATGGTTCCGGCGCTCAGGGGTTGGACCCCTGGAGCTGGGGTTGGAGCCCCCGGGGGTTAGACCCCTGGAGCTATGGTTCAGGCGCTGAGGTGTTGGGCCCCTGGAGCTGGTGTTGGGGCCCCCAGGGGTTGCGCCCCTGGAGCTGGTGTTGGGGCCCCCAGGGGTTGGTCTCCTGGGGCTGGTGTTGGGGCCCCCAGGGGTTAGGCCCCTGGAGCTATTGTTCCAGCGCTCAGGGGTTGGGCCGTTGGAGCTGGGGTGGGGTCCCCCAGAGGTTAGGCCCCTGCAGCTATGGTTCGGGCGCGCAGGGGTTGGACCCCTGGAGCTGGTGTTGGGGCCCACAGTGGTTAGGACCCTGGAGGTATTGTTCGGGCGCTCAGGGGTTGGGCCCCTGGAGCTGGGGTTGGAGCCCCCGGGGGTTAGGCCCCTGGAGCTATGGTTCAGGCGCTGAGGGGTTGGGCCCCTGGAGCTGGTGTTGGGGCCCCCAGGGATTTGGCCCCTGGAGCTGGGGTTCGGGTCCCCAGGGGTTAGCCCCGCGGAGATATATTTCGGGCTCTCAGGGGTTGGGCCCCTGGAGCTAGTGTTGGGGCCCCGAGGGGTTAGGGCCCTGGAGCTGGTGTTGCGGCCCGAGGGGTTAGGCCCCTGGAGCTATGGTTCGGGCACTCAGGGGTTGGGCCCCTGGAGCTATGGTTTGGGCCCTCAGGGGTTGGGCCTTTGGAGCTGGGGTGGGGGCCCCCAGGGATTAGACCCCTGGAGCTATTGTTCGGGCGCTCAGGGGTTGGGACCCTGGAGCTGGTGTTGGGGCCCCCACGGGTTCGGTCCCTGGAGCTGGGGTTGGATCCCCCGGGAGTTACACCCCTGGAGCTATGGTTCGGGCGCTGAGGGGTTGGGCCCCTGGAGCCTTTGTTGGGGCCCTCAGGGGCTGGGCCCCTGGAGCTGGTGTTGGGGCCCCTAGGGTTAGGCCCTTGGAGCTATAGTTCGGGTGCTCAGGGGTTGGGCCCTTGGAGCTGGGGTGGGGGACCCCAGGGGTTAGGCCCCTGGAGCTATGGTTCGGGCGCTCAGGGGTTGGGCCCCTGGAGCTGGTGTTGGAGCCCCCAGGGATTGGGCCGCTGGAGCTGGGGTTTGGCCCCCAGGGGTTAGGCCCCTGCAGCTGTGGTACGGGCGCACAGGGGTTGGGCCCCTGGAGCTGGGGTCGAGGGCCCCAGGGGTTGGGCCCCTGGAGCTGGTGTTGGGGCCCCCAGGGATTAGGCCCCTGGAGCTATGGATCGGGAGCTCAGGGGTTGGGCATCTGGAGCTGGTGTTAGGGCCCCCAGGGGTTGGACCCCTGGGGCTGGGGTTTGGGCCCCCAGGGGTTAGGCCCCTGGAGCTATGGTTCCGGCGCTCAGGGGTTGGACCCCTGGAGCTGGGGTTGGAGCCCCCGGGGGTTAGACCCCTGGAGCTATGGTTCAGGCGCTGAGGTGTTGGGCCCCTGGAGCTGGTGTTGGGGCCCCCAGGGGTTGCGCCCCTGGAGCTGGTGTTGGGGCCCCCAGGGGTTGGTCTCCTGGGGCTGGTGTTGGGGCCCCCAGGGGTTAGGCCCCTGGACCTATGGTTCGGGCGCTCAGGGGTTGGGCCCCTGGAGCTGGTGTTGGGTCCCCCAGGGGTTAGGCCCCTGGAGCTATGGTTCGGGCGCTCAGGGGTTGGGCCCCTGGAGCTGGTGTTGTGGCCCCCAGGGGTTGGGCCCCTGGAGCTGGTGTTGGGGCCCCAGGGATTAGGCCCCTAGATCTATGGTTCAGGCGCTCAGGGGTTGGTCCCCTCGAGCGATGGTTCGGGCGCTCAGGGATTGGGCCGCTGGAGCTGGTTTGGGGCCCCCAGGGGTTGGGCTCCTGGGGCTGTGGTGGGGGCCACCAGGGGTTAGGCCCCTGGAGCTATGGTTCGGGCGCTCAGGGGTTGGGCCCCTGGAGCTGGTGTTGGAGCCCCCAGGGGTTCGGCCGCTGGAGCTGGGGTTTGAGCCCCCAGGGGTTAGTCCCCTGGAGCTATGGTTCCGGCGCTCAGGGGTTGGGCCGTTGGAGCTGGGGTGGGGGCCCCCAGGGGTTTGGCCCCTGGAGCTGTGGTACGGGCCCTCAGGGGTTGGACCCCTGGAGCTGGGGTTAGGGCCCCCAGGGATTGGACCCCTGGAGCTGGGGTTCGGGTCTCCAGGGGTTAGCCCCCTGTAGATATATTTCGGACTCTCAGGGGTTGGGGCCCTGGAGCTGGTGTTGGGGCCCCGAGGGGTTAGGGCCCTGGATCTGGTGTTGGGGCCCGAGGGGTTAGGCCCCTGGAGCTATCGTTCGGGCGCTCAGGAGTTGGGCTCTTGGACCTGGTTTTGGGACCCCCAGGGATTAGGCCCCTGGAGCTATGGTTCGGGAGCTCAGGGGTTGGGCATCTGTAGCTGGTGTTACGGCCCCCAGGGGTTGGACCCCTGGAGCTGGTGTTGGGGCCCGAGGGGTTAGGCCCCTGGAGCTATGGTTCGGGCGCTCAGGGTTGGGCCCCTGGAGCGATGATTCGGGCGCTCAGGGGTTGGGCCCCTGGAGCTGGTGTTGGGGCCCCCAGGGGTTGGGCTCCTGGGGCTGGGGTTTGGGCCCCCAGGGGTTAGGCCCCTGGAGCTATGGTTCCGGCGCTCAGGGGTTGGACCCCTGGAGCTGGGGTTGGAGCCCCCGGGGGTTAGACCCCTGGAGCTATGGTTCAGGCGCTGAGGTGTTGGGCCCCTGGAGCTGGTGTTGGGGCCCCCAGGGGTTGCGCCCCTGGAGCTGGTGTTGGGGCCCCCAGGGGTTGGTCTCCTGGGGCTGGTGTTGGGGCCCCCAGGGGTTAGGCCCCTGGAGCTATTGTTCCAGCGCTCAGGGGTTGGGCCGTTGGAGCTGGGGTGGGGTCCCCCAGAGGTTAGGCCCCTGCAGCTATGGTTCGGGCGCAGGGGTTGGACCCCTGGAGCTGGTGTTGGGGCCCACAGTGGTTAGGACCCTGGAGGTATTGTTCGGGCGCTCAGGGGTTGGGCCCCTGGAGCTGGGGTTGGAGCCCCCGGGGGTTAGGCCCCTGGAGCTATGGTTCAGGCGCTGAGGGGTTGGGCCCCTGGAGCTGGTGTTGGGGCCCCCAGGGATTTGGCCCCTGGAGCTGGGGTTCGGGTCCCCAGGGGTTAGCCCCGCGGAGATATATTTCGGGCTCTCAGGGGTTGGGCCCCTGGAGCTAGTGTTGGGGCCCCGAGGGGTTAGGGCCCTGGAGCTGGTGTTGCGGCCCGAGGGGTTAGGCCCCTGGAGCTATGGTTCGGGCACTCAGGGGTTGGGCCCCTGGAGCTATGGTTTGGGCCCTCAGGGGTTGGGCCTTTGGAGCTGGGGTGGGGGCCCCCAGGGATTAGACCCCTGGAGCTATTGTTCGGGCGCTCAGGGGTTGGGACCCTGGAGCTGGTGTTGGGGCCCCCACGGGTTCGGTCCCTGGAGCTGGGGTTGGATCCCCCGGGAGTTACACCCCTGGAGCTATGGTTCGGGCGCTGAGGGGTTGGGCCCCTGGAGCCTTTGTTGGGGCCCTCAGGGGCTGGGCCCCTGGAGCTGGTGTTGGGGCCCCTAGGGTTAGGCCCTTGGAGCTATAGTTCGGGTGCTCAGGGGTTGGGCCCTTGGAGCTGGGGTGGGGGACCCCAGGGGTTAGGCCCCTGGAGCTATGGTTCGGGCGCTCAGGGGTTGGGCCCCTGGAGCTGATGTTGGAGCCCCCAGGGATTGGGCCGCTGGAGCTGGGGTTTGGCCCCCAGGGGTTAGGCCCCTGCAGCTGTGGTACGGGCGCACAGGGGTTGGGCCCCTGGAGCTGGGGTCGAGGGCCCCAGGGGTTGGGCCCCTGGAGCTGGTGTTGGGGCCCCCAGGGATTAGGCCCCTGGAGCTATGGATCGGGAGCTCAGGGGTTGGGCATCTGGAGCTGGTGTTAGGGCCCCCAGGGGTTGGACCCCTGGTGCTGGTGTTGGGGCCCTAGGGGTTAGGCCCCTGGAGCTATGGTTCGGGCGCTCAGGGGTTGGGCCCCTGGAGCGATGGTTCGGGAGCTCAGGGGTTGGACCCCTGGAGCTGGTGTTGGGGCCCCCAGTGATTGGGCTCCTGGGGCTGGGGTTTGGGCCCCAGGGGTTAGGCCCCTGGAGCTATGGTTCAGGCGTTCAGGGGTTGGGCCCCTGGAGCTGGTGTTGGGGCCCCCAGGGGTTGGGCTCCTGGGGCTGGTGTTGGGGCCCCAGGAGTTAGGCCCCTGGAGCTATGGTTCGGGCGCTCAGGTTTTGGGCCCTTGGAGCTGGAATGGGGTCCCCCAGGGGTTAGGCCCCTATAGCTATTGCTCGAGTGCTCAGGGGTTGGGCCCCTGGAGCTGGTGTTGGGGCTCCCAGGGGTTAGTCCCCTGGAGGTATTGTTCGAGCGCTCAGGGGTTGGGACCCTGGAGCTGGTGTTGGGGACCCCCAGGGGTTAGGCCCCTGGAGCTATGGTTTGGGCGCTCAGGGGTTGCATCCCTGGAGCTGGTGTTGGGGCCCCCAGGGGTTGGGCCCCTGGAGCTGGGGTTGGGGCCCCCGGGGGTTAGGCCCTGGAGCTATGGTTCGGGCGCTCAGGGTTTGGGCCCCTGGGGCTGGTGTTGGGGTCCCCAGGGGTTAGGCCCCTGGAGGTATCGTTCTGGCGCTCAGGGGTTGGGCCCTTGGAGCTAGTTTTGGGGCCCCCACGGATTAGGCCCCTGGAGCTATGGATCGGGAGCTCAGGGGTTGGGCATCTGGAGCTGGTGTTAGGGCCCCCAGGGGTTGGACCCCTGGTGCTGGTGTTGGGGCCTTAGGGGTTAGGCCCCTGGAGCTATGGTTCGGGCGCTCAGGGGTTGGGCCCCTGGAGCGATGGTTCGGGCGCTCAGGGGTTGGACCCCTGGAGCTGGTGTTGGGGCCCCCAGGGATTGGGCTCCTGGGGCTGGGGTTTGGGCCCCAGGGGTTAGGCCCCTGGAGCTATGGTTCAGGCGTTCAGGGGTTGGGCCCCTGGAGCTGGTGTTGGGGCCCCCAGGCTTTGGGCCCCTGGAGCTGGTGTTGGGGCCCCCAGGGGTTGGGCTCCTGGGGCTGGTGTTGGGGCCCCAGGAGTTAGGCCCCTGGAGCTATGGTTCGGGCGCTCAGGTTTTGGGCCCTTGGAGCTGGGGTGGGGGCCCCCAGGGGTTAGGCCCCTATAGCTATTGCTCGAGTGCTCAGGGGTTGGGCCCCTGGAGCTGGTGTTGGGGCTCCCTGGGTTTAGTCCCCTGGAGGTATTGTTCGAGCGCTCAGGGGTTGGGCCCCTGGAGCTGGTGTTGGGGCCCCCCAAGGGTTAGGCCCCTGGAGCTATGGTTCGGGCGCTCAGGGGTTGCAACCCTGGAGCTGGTGTTGGGGCCCCCAGGGGTTGGGCCCCTGGAGCTGGGGTTGGGGCCCCCGGGGGTTAGGCCCTGGAGCTATGGTTCAGGCGCTCAGGGTTTGGGCCCCGGGGCTGGTGTTGGGGCCCCCATGGGTTGGGCCCCTGGAGCTGGGTTTGGGGCCCCCAGGGGTTAGGCCCCTGGACCTATGGTTCGGGCGCTCAGGGGTTGGGCCCCTGGAGCTGGTGTTGGGGCCCCCAGGGATTGGGCCCCTGGAGCTTGGGTTCGGGTCCCCAGGGGTTAGCCCCCTGGAGATATATTTCGGGCTCTCAGGGTTTGGGCCCCTGTAGCTTGTGTTGGGGCCACGAGGAGTTAGGGCTCTGGAGCTGGTGTTGGGGACCGAGGGGTTGGGCCCCTGGAGCTATGGTTCGGGCGCTCAGGGGTTGGGCCCCTGGAGCTATGGTTCGGGCGCTCAGGGGTTGGGCCTTTGGAGCTGGGATGGGGGCCCCCAGGTATTAGGCCCCTGGACTATTGTTCGGGCGCTCAGGGGTTGGGACCCTGGAGCTGGTGTTGGGGCCCACAGGGGTTAGGCCCCTGGAGGTATCGTTCGGGCGCTCAGGGGTTGGGCCCCTGGAGCTAGTTTTGGGGCCCCCAGGGATTAGGCCCCTGGAGCTATGGATCGGGAGCTCAGGGGTTGGGCATCTGGAGCTCGTGTTAGGGCCCCCAGGGGTTGGACCCCTGGTGCTGGTGTTGGGGCCCCAGGGGTTAGGCCCCTGGAGCTATGGTTCGGGCGCTCAGGGGTTGGGCCCCTGGAGCGATGGTTCGGGCGCTCAGGGGTTGGGCCCCTGGAGCTGGTGTTGGGGCCCCCAGGGATTGGGCTCCTGGGGCTGGGGTTTGGGCCCCCAGGGGTTAGGCCCCTGGAGCTATGGTTCCGGCGCTCAGGGGTTGGGCCGTTGGACCTGGGGTGGGGGCCCCCAGGGGTTAGGCCCCTGCAGCTATGGTTCGGGCGCTCAGGGGTTGGGCCCCTGGAGCTGGTGTTGGGGCCCCCAGGGGTTGGGCCCCTGGAGCTGGTGTTGGGGCCCCAGGGATTAGGCCCCTAGATCTATGGTTCAGGCGCTCAGGGGTTGGTCCCCTCGAGCGATGGTTCGGGCGCTCAGGGATTGGGCCGCTGGAGCTGGTTTGGGGCCCCCAGGGGTTGGGCTCCTGGGGCTGTGGTGGGGGCCACCAGGGGTTAGGCCCCTGGAGCTATGGTTCGGGCGCTCAGGGGTTGGGCCCCTGGAGCTGGTGTTGGAGACCCCAGGGGTTCGGCCGCTGGAGCTGGGGTTTGAGCCCCCAAGGGTTAGTCCCCTGGAGCTATGGTTCCGGCGCTCAGGGGTTGGGCCGTTGGAGCTGGGGTGGGGGCCCCCAGGGGTTTGGCCCCTGGAGCTGTGGTACGGGCTCTCAGGGGTTGGACCCCTGGAGCTGGGGTTAGGGCCCCCAGGGATTGGACCCCTGGAGCTGGGGTTCGGGTCTCCAGGGGTTAGCCCCCTGGAGATATATTTCGGACTCTCAGGGGTTGGGGCCCTGGAGCTGGTGTTGGGACCCCCAGGGGTTAGGCCCCTGGAGCTATCGTTCGGGGGCTCAGGAGTTGGGCTCTTGGACCTGGTTTTGGGACCCCCAGGGATTAGGCCCCTGGAGCTATGGTTCGGGAGCTCAGGGGTTGGGCATCTGGAGCTGGTGTTACGGCCCCCAGGGGTTGGACCCCTGGAGCTGGTGTTGGGGCCCCAGGGGTTAGGCCCCTGGAGCTATGGTTCGGGCGCTCAGGGTTGGGCCCCTGGAGCGATGGTTCGGGCGCTCAGGGGTTGGGCCCCTGGAGCTGGTGTTGGGGCCCCCAGGGGTTGGGCTCCTGGGGCTGGGGTTTGGGCCCCCAGGGGTTAGGCCCCTGGAGCTATGGTTCCGGCGCTCAGGGGTTGGACCCCTGGAGCTGGGGTTGGAGCCCCCGGGGGTTAGACCCCTGGAGCTATGGTTCAGGCGCTGAGGTGTTGGGCCCCTGGAGCTGGTGTTGGGGCCCCCAGGGGTTGCGCCCCTGGAGCTGGTGTTGGGGCCCCCAGGGGTTGGTCTCCTGGGGCTGGTGTTGGGGCCCCCAGGGGTTAGGCCCCTGGAGCTATTGTTCCAGCGCTCAGGGGTTGGGCCGTTGGAGCTGGGGTGGGGTCCCCCAGAGGTTAGGCCCCTGCAGCTATGGTTCGGGCGCGCAGGGGTTGGACCCCTGGAGCTGGTGTTGGGGCCCACAGTGGTTAGGACCCTGGAGGTATTGTTCGGGCTCTCAGGGGTTGGGCCCCTGGAGCTGGGGTTGGAGCCCCCGGGGGTTAGGCCCCTGGAGCTATGGTTCAGGCGCTGAGGGGTTGGGCCCCTGGAGCTGGTGTTGGGGCCCCCAGGGATTTGGCCCCTGGAGCTGGGGTTCGGGTCCCCAGGGGTTAGCCCCGCGGAGATATATTTCGGGCGCTCAGGGGTTGGGACCCTGGAGCTGGTGTTGGGGCCCCCACGGGTTCGGTCCCTGGAGCTGGGGTTGGATCCCCCGGGAGTTACACCCCTGGAGCTATGGTTCGGGCGCTGAGGGGTTGGGCCCCTGGAGGCTTTGTTGGGGCCCTCAGGGGTTGGGCCCCTGGAGCTGGTGTTGGGGCCCCTAGGGTTAGGCCCTTGGAGCTATTGTTCGGGTGCTCAGGGGTTGTGCCCTTGGAGCTGGGGTGGGGGACCCCAGGGGTTAGGCCCCTGGAGCTATGGTTCGGGCGCTCAGGGGTTGGGCCCCTGGAGCTGGTGTTGGAGCCCCCAGGGGTTGGGCTCCTGGGGCTGGTGTTGGGGCCCCAGGAGTTAGGCCCCTGGAGCTATGGTTCGGGCGCTCAGGTTTTGGGCCCTTGGAGCTGGGGTGGGGTCCCCCAGGGGTTAGGCCCCTATAGCTATTGCTCCAGTGCTCAGGGGTTGGGCCCCTGGAGCTGGTGTTGGGGCTCCCAGGGGTTAGTCCCCTGGAGGTATTGTTCGAGCGCTCAGGGGTTGGGCCCCTGGAGCTGGTGTTGGGGACCCCCAGGGGTTAGGCCCCTGGAGCTATGGTTCGGGCGCTCAGGGGTTGCATCCTTGGAGCTGGTGTTGGGGCCCCCAGGGGTTGGGCCCCTGGAGCTGGGGTTGGGGCCCCCGGGGGTTAGACCCTGGAGCTATGGTTCGGGCGCTCAGGGTTTGGGCCCCTGGGGCTGGTGTTGGGGTCCCCAGGGGTTAGGCCCCTGGAGGTATCGTTCGGGCGCTCAGGGGTTGGGCCCTTGGAGCTAGTTTTGGGGCCCCCACGGATTAGGCCCCTGGAGCTATGGATCGGGAGCTCAGGGGTTGGGCATCTGGAGCTGGTGTTAGGGCCCCCAGGGGTTGGACCCCTGGTGCTGGTGTTGGGGCCTTAGGGGTTAGGCCCCTGGAGCTATGGTTCGGGCGCTCAGGGGTTGGGCCCCTGGAGCGATGGTTCGGGCGCTCAGGGGTTGGACCCCTGGAGCTGGTGTTGGGGCCCCCAGGGATTGGGCTCCTGGGGCTGGGGTTTGGGCCCCAGGGGTTAGGCCCCTGGAGCTATGGTTCAGGCGTTCAGGGGTTGGGCCCCTGGAGCTGGTGTTGGGGCCCCCAGGGGTTGGGCCCCTGGAGCTGGTGTTGGGGCCCCCAGGGGTTGGGCTCCTGGGGCTGGTGTTGGGGCCCCAGGAGTTAGGCTCCTGGAGCTATGGTTCGGGCGCTCAGGTTTTGGGCCCTTGGAGCTGGGGTGGGGGCCCCCAGGGGTTAGGCCCCTATAGCTATTGCTCGAGTGCTCAGGGGTTGGGCCCCTGGAGCTGGTGATGGGGCTCCCTGGGGTTAGTAGCCTGGAGGTATTGTTCGAGCGCTCAGGGGTTGGGCCCCTAGAGCTGGTGTTGGGGCCCCCCAGGGGTTAGGCCCCTGGAGCTATGGTTCGGGCGCTCAGGGGTTGCAACCCTGGAGCTGGTGTTGGGGCCCCCAGGGGTTGGGCCCCTGGAGCTGGGGTTGGGGCCCCCGGGGGTTAGGCCCTGGAGCTATGGTTCAGGCGCTCAGGGTTTGGGCCCCTGGGGCTGGTGTTGGGGCCCCCATGGGTTGGGCCCCTGGAGCTGGGTTTGGGGCCCCCAGGGGTTAGGCCCCTGGACCTATGGTTCGGGCGCTCAGGGGTTGGGCCCCTGGAGCTGGTGTTGGGGCCCCCAGGGATTGGGCCCCTGGAGCTTGGGTTCGGGTCCCCAGGGGTTATCCCCCTGGAGATATATTTCGGGCTCTCAGGGTTTGGGCCCCTGTAGCTTGTGTTGGGGCCACGAGGAGTTAGGGCTCTCGAGCTGGTGTTGGGGCCCGAGGGGTTGGGCCCCTGGAGCTATGGTTCGGGCGCTCAGGGGTTGGGCCCCTGGAGCTATGGTTCGGGCGCTCAGGGGTTGGGCCTTTGGAGCTGGGATGGGGGCCCCCAGGTATTAGGCCCCTGGAGCTATTGTTCGGGCGCTCAGGGGTTGGGACCCTGGAGCTGGTGTTGGGGCCCACAGGGGTTAGGCCCCTGGAGGTATCGTTCGGGCGCTCAGGGGTTGGGCCCCTGGAGCTAGTTTTGGGGCCCCCAGGGATTAGGCCCCTGGAGCTATGGATCGGGAGCTCAGGGGTTGGGCATCTGGAGCTGGTGTTAGGGCCCCCAGGGGTTGGACCCCTGGTGCTGGTGTTGGGGCCCCAGGGGTTAGGCCCCTGGAGCTATGGTTCGGGCGCTCAGGGGTTGGGCCCCTGGAGCGATGGTTCGGGCGCTCAGGGGTTGGGCCCCTGGAGCTGGTGTTGGGGCCCCCAGGGATTGGGCTCCTGGGGCTGGGGTTTGGGCCCCCAGGGGTTAGGCCCCTGGAGCTATGGTTCCGGCGCTCAGGGGTTGGGCCGTTGGACCTGGGGTGGGGGCCCCCAGGGGTTAGGCCCCTGCAGCTATGGTTCGGGCGCTCAGGGGTTGGACCCCTGGAGCTGGGGTTGGAGCCCCCGGGGATTAGACCCCTGGAGCTATGGTTCAGGCGCTGAGGGGTTGGGCCCCTGGAGCTGATGTTGGGGCCCCCAGGGGTTGGGCCCCTGGAGCTGGTGTTGGGGCCCCCAGGGGTTGGGCTCCTGGGGCTGGGGTTGGGGCCCCCAGGGGTTAGTCCCCTGGAGCTATTGTTCCAGCGCTCAGGGGTTGGGCCGTTGGAGCTGCGGTGGGGTCCCCCAGAGGTTAGGCCGCTGCAGCTATGGTTCGGGCGCGCAGGGGTTGGACCCCTGGAGCTGGTGTTGGGGCCCTCAGGGGTTATGCCCCTGGAGGTATTGTTCGTGCGCTCAGGGGTTGGGCCCCTGGAGCTGGTGTTGGGGCCCCGATGTTTTAGGCCCCTCGAGCTGTGCTTCGGGCGCTTAGGGGTTGGGCCCCTGGACTGGTGCTGGGGCCCCCAGGGGCTGGGCCCCTGGAGCTGGTCTTGGGGCCCCAGGGGTTAGGCCCCTGGAGCAATGGTTCAGGCGTTCAGGGGTTGGGCCCCTGGAGCTGGTGTTGGGGCCCCCAGGGGTTGGGCCCCTGGAGCTGGTGTTGGGGCCCCAGGAGTTAGGCCCCTGGAGCTATGGTTCGGGCGCTCAGGTTTTGGGCCCTTGGAGCTGGGGTGGGGGCCCCCAGGGGTTAGGCCCCTATAGCTATTGCTCGAGTGCTCAGGGGTTGGGCCCCTGGAGCTGGTGTTGGGGCTCCCAGGGGTTAGTCCCCTGGAGGTATTGTTCGAGCGCTCAGGGGTTGGGCCCTTGGAGCTGGTGTTGGGGCCCCCAGGGTTTAGGCCCCTGGAGCTATGGTTCGGGCGCTCAGGGGTTGCAACCCTGGAGCTGGTGTTGGGGCCCCCAGGGGTTGGGCCCCTGGAGCTGGGGTTGGGGCCCCCGGGGGTTAGGCCGTGGAGCTATGGTTCGGGCGCTCAGGGTTTGGGCCCCTGGAGCTTGTGTTGGGGCCCCCATGGGTTGGGCCCCTGGAGCTGGGTTTGGGGCCCCCAGGGGTTAGGCCCCTGGACCTATGGTTCGGGCGCTCAGGGGTTGGGCCCCTGGAGCTGGTGTTGGGGCCCCCAGGGGTTGTCCCCCTGGAGCTGGTGTTGGGGCCCCCAGGGATTGGGCCCCTGGAGCTTGGGTTCGGGTCCCCAGGGGTTAGCCCCCTGGAGATATATTTCGGGCTCTCAGGGTTTGGGCCCCTGTACCTTGTGTTGGGGCCACGAGGAGTTAGGGCTCTGGAGCTGGTGTTGGGGCCCGAGGGGTTGGGCCCCTCTAGCTATGGTTCGGGCGCTCAGGGGTTGGGCCCCTGGAGCTATGGTTCGGGCGCTCAGGGGTTGGGCCTTTGGAGCTGGGATGGGGGCCCCCAGGTATTAGGCCCCTGGAGCTATTGTTCGGGCGCTCAGGGGTTGGGACCCTGGAGCTGGTGTTGGGGCCCCCAGGGGTTGGGCCGCTGGAGCTGGGGTTTGGGCCCCCAGGGGTTAGGCCCCTGGAGCTGTGGTACGGGCGCTCAGGGGTTCGGCCCCTGGAGCTGGGG
This sequence comes from Gopherus flavomarginatus, assembly GCF_025201925.1. Classification (NCBI taxonomy): domain Eukaryota; kingdom Metazoa; phylum Chordata; order Testudines; family Testudinidae; genus Gopherus; species Gopherus flavomarginatus. Next base: position 68,120 of record NW_026115103.1, read on the forward strand.
TCGAGGGCCCAAGGGGTTGGGCCCCTGCAGCTGGTGTTGGGGCCCCCAGGGGTTAGGCCCCTGGAGGTATCGTTCGGGCGCTCAGGAGTTGGGCTCTTGGAGCTGGTTTTGGGACCCCCAGGGATTAGGCCCCTGGAGCTATGGTTCGGGAGCTCAGGGGTTGGGCATCTGGAGCTGGTGTTGGGGCCCCCAGGGGTTAGGCCCCTGGAGGTATCGTTCGGGCGCTCAGGGGTTGGGCCCTTGGAGCTAGTTTTGGGGCCCCCAGGGATTAGGCCCCTGGAGCTATGGATCGGGAGCTCAGGGGTTGGGCATCTGGAGCTGGTGTTAGGGCCCCCAGTGGTTGGACCCCTGGTGCTGGTGTTGGAGCCCCAGGGGTTAGGCCCCTGGAGCTATGGTTCGGGCGCTCAGGGGTTGGGCCCCTGGAGCGATGGTTCGGGCGCTCAGGGGTTGGGCCCCTGGAGCTGGTGTTGGGGCCCCCAGGGATTGGGCTGCTGGGGCTGGGGTTTGGGCCCCCAGGGGTTAGGCCCCTGGAGCTATGGTTCCGGCGCTCAGGGGTTGGGCCGTTGGACCTGGGGTGGGGGCCCCCAGGGGTTAGGCCCCTGCAGCTATGGTTCAGGCGCTGAGGGGTTGGACCCCTGGAGCTGGTGTTAGGGCCACAGGGGTTAGGCCCCTGGAGGTATTGTTCGTGCGCTCAGGGGTTGGGCCCCTGGAGCTGGTGTTGGGGCCCCGAGGTTTTAGGCCCCTCGAGCTGTGCTTCGGGCGCTTAGGGGTTGGGCCCCTGGACTGGTGCTGGGGCCCCCAGGGGCTGGGCCCCTGGAGCTGGTCTTGGGGCCTCAGGGGTTAGGCCCCTGGAGCTATGATTCAGGCGTTCAGGGGTTGGGCCCCTGGAGCTGGTGTTGGGGCCCCCAGGGGTTGGGCCCCTGGAGCTGGTGTTGGGGCCCCCAGGGGTTGGGCTCCTGGGGCTGGTGTTGGGGCCCCAGGAGTTAGGCCCCTGGAGCTATTGTTCGGGCGCTCAGGTTTTGGGCCCTTGGAGCTGGGGTGGGGGCCCCCAGGGGTTAGGCCCCTATAGCTATTGCTCGAGTGCTCAGGGGTTGGGCCCCTGGAGCTGGTGTTGGGGCTCCCAGGGGTTAGTCCCCTGGAGGTATTGTTCGAGCGCTCAGGGGTTGGGCCCCTGGAGCTGGTGTTGGGGCCCCCAGGGGTTAGGCCCCTGGAGCTATGGTTCGGGCGCTCAGGGGTTGCAACCCTGGAGCTGGTGTTGGGGCCCCCAGGGGTTGGGCCCCTGGAGCTGGGGTTGGGGCCCCCGGGGGTTAGGCCCTGGAGCTATGGTTCGGGCGCTCAGGGTTTGGACCCCTGGAGCTGGTGTTGGGGCCCCCATGGGTTGGGCCCCTGGAGCTGGGTTTGGGGCCCCCAGGGGTTAGGCCCCTGGACCTATGGTTCGGGCGCTCAGGGGTTGGGCCCCTGGAGCTGGTGTTGGGGCCCCCAGGGATTGGGCCCCTGGAGCTTGGGTTCGGGTCCCCAGGGGTTAGCCCCCTGGAGATATATTTCGGGCTCTCAGGGTTTGGGCCCCTGTAGCTTGTGTTGGGGCCACGAGGAGTTAGGGCTCTGGAGCTGGTGTTGGGGCCCGGGGGTTCGGCCCCTGGAGCTATGGTTTGGGCGCTCAGGGGTTGGGCCCCTGGAGCTATGGTTCGGGCGCTCAGGGGTTGGGCCTTTGGAGCTGGGATGGGGTCCCCCAGGTATTAGGCCCCTGGAGCTATTGTTCGGGCGCTCAGGGGTTGGGACCCTGGAGCTGGTGTTGGGGCCCCGAGGTTTTAGGTCCCTCGAGCTGTGCTTCGGGCGCTTAGGGGTTGGGCCCCTGGACTGGTGCTGGGGCCCCCAGGGGCTGGGCCCCTGGAGCTGGTCTTGGGGCCCCAGGGGTTAGGCCCCTGGAGATATGGTTCAGGCGTTGAGGGGTTGGGCGCCTGGAGCTGGTGTTGGGGCCCCCAGGGGTTGGGCCCCTGGAGCTGGTGTTGGGGCCCCCAGGGGTTGGGCTCCTGGGGCTGGTGTTGGGGCCCCAGGAGTTAGGCCCCTGGAGCTATGGTTCGGGCGCTCAGGTTTTGGGCCCTTGGAGCTGGGGTGGGGGCCCCCAGGGGTTAGGCCCCTATAGCTATTGCTCGAGTGCTCAGGGGTTGGGCCCCTGGAGCTGGTGTTGGGGCTCCCAGGGGTTAGTCCCCTGGAGGTATTGTTCGAGCGCTCAGGGGTTGGGCCCCTGGAGCTGGTTTTGGGGCCCCCAGGGGTTAGGCCCCTGGAGCTATGGTTCGGGCGCTCAGGGGTTGCAACCCTGGAGCTGGTGTTGGGGCCCCCAGGGGTTGGGCCTCTGGAGCTGGGGTTGGGGCCCCCGGGGGTTAGGCCCTGGAGCTATGGTTCGGGCGCTCAGGGTTTGGGCCCCTGGAGCTGGTGTTGGGGCCCCCATGGGTTGGGCCCCTGTAGCTGGGTTTGGGGCCCCCAGGGGTTAGGCCCCTGGACCTATGGTTCGGGCGCTCAGGGGTTGGGCCCCTGGAGCTGGTGTTGGGGCCCCCAGGGGTTGTCCCCCTGGAGCTGGTGTTGGGGCCCCCAGGGATTGGGCCCCTGGAGCTTGGGTTCGGGTCCCCAGGGGTTAGCCCCCTGGAGATATATTTCGGGCTCTCAGGGTTTGGGCCCCTGTAGCTTGTGTTGGGGCCACGAGGAGTTAGGGCTCTGGAGCTGGTGTCGGGGCCCGAGGGGTTGGGCCCCTGGAGCTATGGTTCGGGCGCTCAGGGGTTGGGACCCTGGAGCTGGTGTTGGGACCCCCACGTTTTCGGCCCCTGGAGCTCAGGTTGTATCCCCCGGGGGTTACACCCCTGGAGCTATGGTTCGAGCGCTGAGGGGTGGGTCCCTGGAGCCTTTGTTTGGGCCCTCAGGTGTTGGGCCCCTGGAGCTGGTGTTGGGGCCCCTGGGGTTAGGCCCCTGGAGCTATGGTTCGGGCGCTCAGGGTTTGGGCCCCTGGAGCTGGTGTTGGGGCCCCCAGGGGTTGGGCTCCTGGGGCTGGGGTTGGGGCCCCCAGGGGTTAGGCTCCTGGAGCTATGGTTCCGGCGCTCAGGGGTTGGACCGTTGGAGCTCGGGTGGGGGCCTCCAGGGGTTAGGCCCCTGCAGCTATGGTTCGGGCGCTCAGGGGTTGGACCCCTGGAGCTGGTGTTGGGGCCCTCAGGGGTTAGGCCCCTGGATCTATGGTTCGGGCGCACAGGGCTTGTGCCCCTGGAGCTGGTGATGGGGCCCCCAATGGTTGGGCCCCTGGCGGTGGTGTTGGGGCCCCAGCAGTTAGGCCCCTGGAGCTATGGTTCGGGCGCTCAGGTTTTGGGCCCTTGGAACTGGGGTGGGGGCCCCCAGGGGTTAGGCCCCTGTAGCTATGGTTCGAGCGCTCAGGGGTTGGGCCCCTGGAGCTGGTGTTGGATCCCCCAGGGGTTAGGCCCCTGGAGCTATGGTTCCGGCGCTCAGGGGTTGGGCCCCTGGAGCTGGTGTTGGGGCCCCAGGGATTAGGCCCCTGGAGCTATGGTTCAGGCGCTCAGGGGTTGGGCCCCTTGAGCGATGGTTCGGGCGCTCAGGGATTGGGCCGCTGGAGCTGGTGTTGGTACCCCCAGGGGTTGGGCTCCAGGGGCTGGGGTTGGGGCCCCCGGGGGTTAAACCCCTGGAGCTATGGTTCGGGCGCTCAGGGGTTGGGCCCTTGGAGCTGGGGTGGGGGCCCCCAGGGGCTAGGCCCCTGGAGCTATGGTTCGGGCGCTCAGGGGTTGGGCCCCTGGAGCTCGTGTTGGGTCCCCCAGGGGTTAGGCCCCTGGAGGTATTGTTCGGGCGCTCAGGCGTTGAGCCCTTGGAGCTGGTGTTAGGGTCCCCAGGGGTTAGGCCCCTGGAGCGATGGTTCGGGCGCTCAGTTGTTGGGCCCCTGGAGCTGGTGCTGGGGCCCCCAGGGGTTGGGCTCCTGGGGCTCGGGTTGGGGCCCCCAGGGGTTAGGCCCCTGGAGCTATGGTTCCGGCGCTCAGGGGTTGGGCCGTTGGAGCTGGGGTGGGGGTCCCCAGGGGTTGGGCCCCTACAGCTATGGTTCGGGCGCTTACGGGTTGGACCCCTGGAGCTGGGGTTGGAGACCCCGGGGGTTAGACCCCTGGAGCTATGGTTCTTGCGCTGATTGGTTGGGCCCCTGGAGCTGGTGTTGGGGCCCCCAGGGGTTGGGCCCCTGGAGCTGGTTTTGGGGCCCCCAGGGGTTGGGCTCCTGGGGCTGGGGTTGGGGCCCCCAGGGGTTCGGCCCCTGGAGCAATTTTTCCAGCGCTTAGGGGTTGGACCATTGGAGCTGAGGTGGGGTCCCCCAGAGGTTAGGCCCCTGCAGCTATGGTTCGGGCGCTCAGGGGTTGGGCCCCTGGAGCTGGTGTTGGGGCCCCGAGGTTTTAGGCCCCTCGAGCTGTCCTTCGGGTGCTCAGGCGTTGGGCCCCTGGACTGGTGCTGGGGCCCCCAGGGGCTGGACCCCTGGAGCTGGTCTTGGGGCCCCAGGGGTTAGGCCCCTGGAGCTCTTGTTCAGGCATTCAGGGGTTGGGCCCCTGGAGCTGGTGTTGGCGCCCCCACGGGTTTGGCCCCTGGCGCTTGTGTTGGGGCCCCAGGAGTTAGGCCTCTGGAGCTATGGTTCGGGCGCTCAAGTTTTGGGCCCTTGGAGCTGGGGTGGGGGCACCCAGGGGTTATGCCCCTATAGCTATTGCTCGAGTGCTCAGGGGTTGGGCCCCTGGAGCTAGTGTTGGGGCTCCCAGGGGTTAGTCCCCTGGAGGTATTGTTCGAGCGCTCAGGGGTTGGGCCCCTGGAGCTGGTGTTGGGGCCCCGAGGGGTTAGGGCCCTGGAGCTGGTGTTGGGGCCCGAGGGGTTAGGCCCCTGGAGCTATGGTTCGGGCGCTCAGGGGTTGGGCCCTTGGAGCTGGGGTGGGGGCCCCCAGGGATTAATCCCGTGGAGCTATGGTTCGGGCACTCAGGGGTTGGACCGTTGGAGCTGGGGTGGGGGCCCCCAGGGGTTAGGCCCCTGGAGCTCGGGTTGGAGCCCACGGGGGTTATACCTCTGGACCTATGGTTCGGGCGCTGAGGGGTTGGGCCCCTGTAGCCTTTGTTGGGGCCCCCAGGGGTTGGGCCTCTGGCGCTGGTGTTGGGGCCCCAGGAGTTAGGCCCCTGGAGCTATGGTTCGGGCACTCAGGTTTTGGGCCCTTAGAGTTGGGGTGGGGGCCCCCAGGGGTTAGGCCCCGGTAGCTATAGTTCGAGTGCTCAGGGGTTGGGTCCCTGGAGCTGGGGTTGGGGCCCCCGGGCGTTAGGCCCCTGGAGCTATGGTTCGGGCGCTCAGGGGTTGGGCCCCTGGAGCTGGTTTTGAGGCCCCCAGGGGTTGCGCCCCTGGACCTGGGGTTCGGGTCCCCAGGGGTTAGCCCCCTAGAGATATGGTTCGGGCTCTCAGGGGTTGGGCCCCTGGAACTGGTGTTGGAGCCCTGAGGGGTTAGGCCCCTGGAGCTATGGTTCGGGCGCTCAGGGGTTGGGCCCTTGGAGCTGGTGTTGAGGCCTCCAGGGATTAGGCCCCTGGAGCTATGGTTCGGGCGCACAGGGCTTGGGCTCCTGGAGCTGGTGTTGGGGTCTGCAGGGGTTGCGTCCCTGTAGCTGTGGTTGGGGCCCCCGGGGGTTAGGCCCCTGGAGCTATGGTTCGGGCGCTCAGGGGTTGGGACCCTGGAGCTGGTGTTAGGACCCCCAGGTGTTCGGCCCCTGGAGCTCGGGTTGGAGCCCCCGGGGGTTAGACCCCTGGAGCTATGGTTCGGGCGCTGAGGGGTTGGGCCCCTGGAGCCTTTTTTGGGGCCCCCAGGGGTTGGGCCCCTGGAGCTGGTGTTGGGACCCCAGGGGCTGGGCCCCTGGAGCTATGATTCGGGCGCTCAGGGGTTGGGCCCCTGGAGCTGGTGTTCGGGCCTCCAGAGGTTGGGCTCCTGCGGCTGGGGTTGGGGCCCCCACGGGTTAGGCCCCTGGAGCTGGTGTTGGGGCCCCCAGGGGTTGGGCCCCTGGAGGTGGTGTTGGGGCCCCCAGGGGTTAGGCCCCTGGAGCTATAGTTCGGGCGCTCAGGGTTTGGGCCCCTGGAGCTGGTGTTGGAGCCCTGAGGGGTTAGGGCCCTGGAGCTGGTGTTGGGGCCCGAGGGGTTAGGCCCCTGGAGCTATGGTTCGGGCGCTCAGGGGTTGGGCCCTTGGAGCTGGGCTGGGGGCCCCCAGGGGTTAGTCCCCTGGAGCTATGGTTCGGGCGCTCAGGGGTTGGGCCGTTGGAGCTGGGGTGGGGGCCCCCAGGGGTTAGGCCCCTGCAGCTATGGTTCGGGCGCTCAGGGGTTGGACCCCTGGAGCTGGTGTTGGAGCCCACAGGGGTTAGGCCAATGGAAGTATTATTCGGGCGCTCAGGGGTTGAGTCCCTGGAGGTGGTGTTGGGACCCCGAGGGGTTAGACCCCTATAGCTATGGTTCGGGTGCTCAGGTTTTGGGCCCTTGGAGCTGGGATGGGGGCCCCCAGGGGTTAGGCCCCTGTAGCTATGGTTCGAGCGCTCAGGGGTTGGGCCCCTGGAGCTGGTGTTGGGGCCCCCAGGGGTTGGGCTCCTGGAGCTGGTGTTGGGGCCCCAGGGCTTAGACCCCTAGAGCTATGGTTCGGGCGCTCAGGGGTTGGGCCCCTGGAGCTGGTGTTGGGGCCCCCAGGGGTTGGGCCGCTGGAGCTGGGTTTTGGGCCCCCAGGGGTTAGGCCCCTGGAGCCATGGTTCGGGCGCTCAGGGGTTGGGCCCTTGGAGCTGGGCTGGGGGCCCCCAGGGGTTAGGCCCCTGGAGCTATGGTTCGGGCGCTCAGGGGTTGGGCCCTTGGAGCTGGTGTTGAGGCCCCCAGGGATTAGGCCCCTGGAGCTATGGTTCGGGCGCTCAGGGCTTGGGCTCCTGGAGCTGGTGTTGGGGTCCGCAGGGGTTGGGCCCCTGGAGCTGTGGTTGGGGCCCCCGGGGGTTAGGCCCCTGGAGCTATGGTTGGGCGCACAGGGGTTGGGACCCTGGAGCTGGTGCTGGGGCCCCCAGGGGTTCGGCCCTTGGAGCTCGGGTTGGAGCCCCCGGGGGTTAGACCCCTGGAGTTATGGTTCGGGCGCTGAGGGGTTGGGCCCCTGAAGCCCTTGTTGGGGCCCCCAAGGGTTAGGCCCCTGGAGCTATGGTTCGGGCGCTCAGGGGTTGGGCCCCTGGAGCTGGTGATGGGGCTCCGAGGGGTTAGGGCCCTGGAGCTGGTATTGGGGCCCGAGGGGTTAAGCCCCTGGAGCTATGGTTCGGGCGCTCAGGGGTTGGGCCCCTGGAGCTATGGTTCGGGCGCTCAGAGGTTGGGCCCTTGGAACTGGGGTGGGAGCCCCCAGGGGTTAGGCCAATGGAGCTATGGTTCGGGCGCTCAGGGGTTGGGCCCTTGGAGCTTGTGTTGAGGCCCCCAGGGATTAGGCCCCTGGAGCTATGGTTCGGGCTCTCAGGGGTTGGGTTACTGGAGCTGTGGTTGGGGCCCCGGGGGTTAGGCCCCTGGAGCTATGGTTCGGGCGCTCAGGGGTTAGGATCCTTGAGCCGGTGTTGGGGCCCCCAGGGGTTCGGCCCCTGGAGTTCGGGTTGGAGCCCATGGGGGTTATACCCTTGGAGCTATGGTTTGGGCGCTGAGGGGTTTGGCCCCTGTAGGCTTTGTTGGGGCCCCCAGGGGTTGGGCCCCTGGAGCTGGTTTTGGGGCCCCAGGGGTTAGGCCCCTGGAGCCATGGTTCGGGCTCTCAGGGGTTGGGCTCCTGGAGTTGGTGTTGGGGTCCGCAGGGGTTGGGCCCCTGGAGCTGTGGTTGGGGCCCCAGGGGTTAGGCCCCTGGAGCTATGGTTCGGGCACTCAGGGGTTGGGATCCTTGAGCTTGTGTTGGGGCCCACAGGGGTTCGGCCCCTGGAGCTCATGTTGGAGCCCACGGGGGTTATGTCCCTGGAGCTATGGTTCGGGCGCTGAGGGTTTGGGCCCCTATAGCCTTTGTTGGGGCCCCCAGGGGTTGGGCCCCTGGAGCTGGTGCTGGAGCCCCCAGGGTTTGGGCTCCTGGGGCTCGGGTTGGGGCCCCCAGGGGTTAGGCCCCTGGAGCTATGGTTCCGGCGCTCAGGGGTTGGGCCGTTGGAGCTGGTGTTTGGGCCCCGAGGGGTTAGGGCCCTGGAGCTGGTGTTGGGGCCCGAGGGGTTAGGCCCCTGGAGCTATGGTTCGGGCGCTCAGGGGCTGGGCCCCTGGAGCTATGGTTCGGGCGCTCAGAGATTGGGCCCTTGGAACTGGGGTGGGAGCCCCCAGGGGTTAGGCCCCTGGAGCTATGGTTCGGGCGCTCAGGGGTTGGGCCCTTGGAGCTGGTGTTGTGGCCCCGAGGGCTTAGGCCCCTCGAGCTATACTTCGGGCGCTCGGGTGGGCCCCTGGACTGGTGTTCGGACCCCCAGGGTCTGGGCCCCTGGAGCTAGTGTTGGGGCCCCAGGGGTTAAGCCCCTGGAGCTATGGTTCGGGCACTCATGGGTTGGGCCCCTGGAGCTGGTGTTGGGGCTGTCAGGGGTTGGGCCCCTGGAGCTGGTGTTGGGGCCCCAGGGGTTAGGCCCCTATAGCTATGGTTTTGGCGCTCAGGGGTTGGGCCCCTGGAGCTGGTGTTGGGGCCCCCAGGAGTTGGGCCGCTGGAGCTGGGATTTGGGCCCCCAGGGGTTAGACCCCTGGAGCTGTGGTACGGGCGCACAGGGGTTGGGCCCCTGGAGCTGGGGTCGAGGGCCCCAGGGGTTGGGCCCCTGGAGCTGGTGTTGGGGCCCCCAGGGGTTGGGCCGCTGGAGCTGGGTTTTGGGGCCCCAGGGGTTAGGCCCCTGGAGCAATGGTTCGGGCGCTCATTTTTTAGGCCCTTGGAGCAGGGGTGGGGGCCCCCAGGGGTTAAGCCCCTGTAGCTATGGTTCGAGTGCTCAGGGGTTGGGCCCCTGGAGCTGGTGTTGGGGCCCCCAGGGGTCAGGCCCCTTGAGGTATTTTTCGAGTACTCAGGGGTTGGGCCCCTGGAGCTGGTGTTGGGGCTCCAGGGGTTAGGCACCTGGAGCTATGGTTCGGGCGCTCAGGGGTTGCAACCCTGGAGCTGGTGTTGGGGCCCCCAGGGGTTGGGCCCCTGCAGCTGGGGTTAGGGAGCTCTGGGGTTGGGCCCTTGGAGCTGGTGTTTGGGCCCCCCAGGGGCTGGACTCCTGGAGCTGGTGTTGGGGCCCCAGGTGCTAGGCCCCTATAGCTATGGTTCGGGCGCTCAGGGGTTGGGCCCTTGGAGCTGGTGTTGGGGCCCCCAGGGGTTGGGCCGCTGGAGCTGGGATTTGGGCCCCCAGGGGTTAGGCCCCTGGAGCTGTGGTACGGGCGCTCAGGGGTTGGGCCCTTGGAGCTGGGGTCGAGGGCCCCCAGGGGTTAAGCCCCTGTAGCTATGGTTCGACTGATGAGGGGTTGGGCCCCTGGAGCTGGTGTTGGGGCCCCTAGGGGTCAGGCCCCTGGAGGTATTGTTCGAGCATTCAGGGGTTGGGCCCCTGGAGCTGGTGTTGGGGCCCTCAGGGGTTAGGCCGCTGGAGCTATGGTTCGGGCGCTCAGGGGTTGCAACCCTGGAGCTTGTGTTGGGGCCCCAGGGGTTGGGCATCTGGAGCTGGGGTTGGGGCCCCCAGGGGTTAGGCCCCTGGAGCTATGGTTTGGGCGCTCAGGGGTTGGGCCCCTGGAGCTGGTGTTGGGGCCCCCAGGGGGTGGGCCCCTGGAGCTGGTGTTGGGGCCCTCAGGGGTTGGGCCCCTGGAGCTGGGGTTCGGGTCCCCAGGTGTTAGCCCCCTAGAGATATGGTTCGCGCTCTCAGAGGTTGGGCCCCTGGAGCTGGTGTTGGAGCCCTGAGAGGTTAAGGCCCTGGAGCTGGTGTTGGGGCCCGAGGGCTTAGGCCCCTGGAGCTATGGTTCGGGCGCTCAGGGGTTGGGCCCCTGGAGCTGGTGTTGGGGCCCCCAGGGGTTGGGCCTCTGGAGCTGGGGTTGGGGCCCCCAGGGGTTAGGCCCCTGGAGCTATGGTTCGGGCGCTCAGGGGTTGGGCCCCTGGAGCTGGTGTTGGGGCCCCCAGGGATTGGCCCCTGGAGCTATGGTTCGGGCGCTCAGGGGTTGGGCCCCTGGAGCTGGTGTTGGGGCCCCAGGGGTTGGGCCTCTGGAGCTGGTGTTGGGGCCCCAGGGGTTAGGTCTCTGGAGCTATGGTTCGAGCGCTCAGAGGTTGGGCCCCTGGAGCTATGGTTCGGGCGCTCAGGGGTTGGGCCTCTGGAGCTGGTGGTGGGGCCCCAGGGTTTGGGCCCCTGGAGCTGTGGTTGGGGCCCCCAGGGGTTAGGCCCCTGGAGCTATGGTTCGGGCGCTCAAGGGTTGGGCCCCTGGGGCTATGGTTCGGGCGCTCAGGCGTTGGGCCCTTGGAGCTGGTGTTGGGTCCCCTGAGCTAAAGTCACCCCAAGCTCTCCGATCCCCCACACAGACAGTCCCCACTCCATCACAGTAATGCCAAGTGCATTTGCTGCATGGAGCAAGAGTGACACCATGTGGCCACATAGGGTAATGCACAGAGCATTTCCCCGCATGGAGCAACAGTGGCACCTTGTGGTCACACAGGGTAATACACAGAGCATTTCCCCGCATGGAGCAACAGTGACTCCTTGTAGACACGCAGGGTAATGCACAGAGCATTTCCTGCATGGAGCTATGCTTCGGGAGCTCTGGGGTTGGGCCCCTGGAGCTGGTGTTGGGGCTCCCAGGGGTTGGGCCCCTGGAGCTGGTGTTGGGGCCCCAGGGGTTAGGCCCCTGGCGCTGTGGTTCGGGCGCTCAGGCGTTGGGCCCTTGGACCTGGGGTGGGGACCAACAGTGGTTAGGCCCCTGGAGCTACGGTTCGGGCGCTCAGGGGTTGGGACCCTGGAGCTGGTGTTGGCGCCCCCAGGGGTTGGGCCCCTGGAGCTGGTGTTGGGGTCCCAGGGATTCGGCCCCTTGAGCTATGGTTCGGGCGCTGAGGGGTTGGGCCCCTGGAGCTGGTGTTGGGGCCCCCAGGGGTTGGGCCCCTGCAGCTGGTGTTGGGCACCCCAGGAGTTAGGCCCCTGGAGGTATTGTTCGGGCGCTCAGGGGTTGGGCCCGAGGAGCTGTTTTTGGGGCCCCCAGAGATTAGGCCCCTGGAGCTATGGTTAGGGCGCTCAGGGGTTGGGCCCCTGGAGCTGGTGTTGGGGCCCCAGGGGTTGGACCCCTGAAGCTCGTGTTGGGGCCCCAGGGGTTAGGCCCCTGGAGCTATGGTTCGGGCGCTCAGGGGTTGCAACCCTGGAGCTGGTGTTGGGGCCCCCAGGGGTTGGGCATCTGGGGCTTTGGTTGGGGCCCCCGGGGGTTAGGCCCCTGGAGGTATGGTTCGGACGCTCACGGGTTTGGCCCCTGGAGCTGGTGTTGAGGCCCCCAGGGATTGGGCCCCTGGAGCTGGGTTTGGGGCCCCCAGGGTTTAGGCCCCTGGTGCTATGGTTCATGCGCTCAGGGGTTGGGACCCTGGAGCTGGTGTTGGTCCCCCCAGGGGTTGGGCCGCTGGAGCTGGTGTTGGTGCCCCCAGGGGTTGGGCCCCTGGAGCTGGGGTTTGGGTCCCCAGTGGTTAGCCCCCTGGAAATGTGGTTCGGGCTATCAGGGGTTGGGACCCTGGAGCTGGTTTTGGGGCCCCGAGGGGTTAGGGCTCTGGAGCTTTTGTTGTGGCCCGAGGGGTTAGGCCCCTGCAGCTATGGTTCGGGCGCTCAGGGGTTGGGCCCCTGGAGCTGGTGTTGGGGCCCCCAGGGGTTGGGCCTCTGGAGCTGGGGTTGGGGCCCCCAGGGGTTAGGCCCCTGGAGCTATGGTTCGGGCGCTCAGGGGCTGGGCCCCTGGAGCTGGTGTTGGAGCCCCCAGGGATTGGCCCCTGGAGCTATGGTTCGGGCGCTCAGGGGTTGGGCCCCTGGAGCTGGTGTTGGGGCCCCAGGGGTTGGGCCTCTGGAGCTGGTGTTGGGGCCCCAGGGGTTAGGCCTCTGGAGCTATGGTTCGAGCGCTCAGAGGTTGGGCCCCTGGAGCTATGGTTCGGGCGCTCAGGGGTTGGGCCTCTGGAGCTGGTGGTGGGGCCCCAGGGTTTGGGCCCCTGGAGCTGTGGTTGGGGCCCCCAGGGGTTAGGCCCCTGGAGCTATGGTTCGGGCGCTCAAGGGTTGGGCCCCTGGGGCTATGGTTCGGGCGCTCAGACATTGGGCCCTTGGAGCTGGTGTTGGGGCCCCCAGGGGTTAGGCCCCTGGAGCTATGTTTCGGGCGCTCAGGGGTTGGGCCACTGGAGCTGGTGTTGGGGCCCCTGAGCTAAAGTCACCCCAAGCTCTCCGATCCCCCACACAGACAGTCCCCACTCCATCACAGTAATGCCAAGTGCATTTGCTGCATGGAGCAAGAGTGACACCATGTGGCCACATAGGGTAATGCACAGAGCATTTCCCCGCATGGAGCAACAGTGGCACCTTGTGGTCACACAGGGTAATACACAGAGCATTTCCCCGCATGGAGCAACAGTGACTCCTTGTAGACACGCAGGGTAATGCACAGAGCATTTCCTGCATGGAGCTATGGTTCGGGAGCTCTGGGGTTGGGCCCCTGGAGCTGGTGTTGGGGCTCCCAGGGGTTGGGCCCCTGGAGCTGGTGTTGGGGCCCCAGGGGTTAGGCCCCTGGAGCTATGGTTCGGGCCCTCAGGGGTTGGGACCCTGGAGCTGGTGTTAGGACCCCCAGGTGTTCGGCCCCTGGAGCTCGGGTTGGAGCCCCCGGGGGTTAGACCCCTGGAGCTATGGTTCGGGCGCTGAGGGATTGGGCCCCTGGAGCCTTTTTTGGGGCCCCCAGGGGTTGGACCCCTGGAGATGGTGTTGGGAACCCAGGGGCTGGGCCCCTGGAGCTATGATTCGGGCGCTCAGGGGTTGGGCCCCTGGAGCTGGTGTTGGGGCCTCCAGAGGTTGGGCTCCTGCGGCTGGGGTTGGATCCCCCAGGGGTTAGGCCCCTGGAGCTATGGTTCCGGCGCTCAGGGGTTAGGCCGTTGGAGCTGGGGTGGGGGCCCCCAGGGGTTAGGCCCCTGCAGCTATGGTTCGGGCGCTCAGGGGTTGGGCCCCTGGAGCTGGTGTTGGGGCCCCCAGGGGTTGGGCTCCTGGAGCTGGTGTTGGGGCCCCAGGGCTTAGACCCCTAGAGCTATGGTTCGGGCGCTCAGGGGTTGGGCCCCTGGAGCTGGTGTTGGGGCCCCCAGGGGTTGGGCCGCTGGAGCTGGGTTTTGGGCCCCCAGGGGTTAGGCCCCTGGAGCTGTAGTTCGGGCGCTCAGGGGTTGGGCCCCTGGAGCTAGGGTCGAGGGCCCCAGGGGTTGACCCCCTGGAGCTGGTGTTGGGGCCCCAGGAGTTACGCCCCTGGAGCTATGGTTCGGGCGCTCAGGTTTTGGGCCCTTGGAGCTGGGGTGGGGGCCCCCAGGGGTTAAGCCCCTGTAGCTATGGTTCGAGTGCTCAGGGGTTGGGCCCCTGGAGATGGTATTGGGGCCCCCAGGGGTTAGGCCCCTGGAGGTATTGTTCGAACGCTCAGGGGTTGGGCCCCTGGAGCTGGTGTTGGGGCCCCCAGGGGTTAGGCCCCTGGAGCTATGGTTCGGGCGCTCAGGGGTTGCAACCCTGGAGCTGGTGTTGGGGCCCCCAGGGGTTGGGCCCCTGGAGCTGGGGTTGGGGCCCCCGGGGGTTAGGCCCCTGGAGCTATGGTTCGGGCACTCAGGGGTTGGCCCCTGGAGCTGGTGTTGGGGCCCCCAGGGGTTGGGCCCCTGGAGGTGGTGTTGGGGCCCCCAGGGGTTAGGCCCCTGGAGCTATAGTTCGGGCGCTCAGGGGTTGGGCCCCTGGAGCTGGTGTTGGAGCCCTGAGGGGTTAGGGCCCTGGAGCTGGTGTTGGGGCCCGAGGGGTTAGACCCCTGGAGCTATGGTTCGGGCGCTAAGGGGTTGGGCCCTTGGAGCTGGGCTGGGGGCCCCCAGGGGTTAGGCCCCTGGAGCTATGGTTCGGGCGCTCAGGGGTTGGGCCCTTGGAGCTGGTGTTGAGGCCCCCAGGGATTAGGCCCCTGGAGCTATGGTTCGGGCGCTCAGGGCTTGGGCTCCTGGAGCTGGTGTTGGGGTCCGCAGGGGTTGGGCCCCTGGAGCTGTGCTTGGGGCCCCCGGGGGTTAGGCCCCTGGAGCTATGGTTGGGCGCACAGGGGTTGGGACCCTGGAGCTGGTGCTGGGGCCCCCAGGGGTTCGGCCCTTGGAGCTCGGGTTGGAGCCCCCGGGGGTTAGACCCCAGGAGTTATGGTTCGGGCGCTGAGGGGTTGGGCCCCTGAAGCCTTTGTTGGGGCCCCCAAGGGTTAGGCCCCTGGAGCTATGGTTCGGGCGCTCAGGGGTTGGGCCCCTGGAGCTGGTGATGGGGCTCCGAGGGGTTAGGGCCCTGGAGCTGGTATTGGGGCCCGAGGGGTTAGGCCCCTGGAGCTATGGTTCGGGCGCTCAGGGGTTGGGCCCCTGGAGCTATGGTTCGGGCGCTCAGAGGTTGGGCCCTTGGAACTGGGGTGGGAGCCCCCAGGGGTTAGGCCAATGGAGCTATGGTTCGGGCGCTCAGGGGTTGGGCCCTTGGAGCTTGTGTTGAGGCCCCCAGGGATTAGGCCCCTGGAGCTATGGTTCGGGCTCTCAGGGGTTGGGCTACTGGAGCTGTGGTTGGGGCCCCGGGGGTTAGGCCCCTGGAGCTATGGTTCGGGCGCTCAGGGGTTGGGATCCTTGAGCCGGTGTTGGGGCCCCAGGGGTTCGGCCCCTAGAGTTCGGGTTGGAGCCCATGGGGGTTATACCCTTGGAGCTATGGTTTGGGCGCTGAGGGGTTTGGCCCCTGTAGGCTTTGTTGGGGCCCCCAGGGGTTGGGCCCCTGGAGCTGGTGTTGGGGCCCTCAGGGGTTAGGCCGCTGGAGCTATGGTTCGGGCGCTCAGGGGTTGCAACCCTGGAGCTTGTGTTGGGGCCCCAGGGGTTGGGCATCTGGAGCTGGGGTTGGGGCCCCCAGGGGTTAGGCCCCTGGAGCTATGGTTTGGGCGCTCAGGGGTTGGGCCCCTGGAGCTGGTGTTGGGGCCCCCAGGGGGTGGGCCCCTGGAGCTGGTGTTGGGGCCCTCAGGGGTTGGGCCCCTGGAGCTGGGGTTCGGGTCCCCAGGTGTTAGCCCCCTAGAGATATGGTTCGGGCTCTCAGAGGTTTGGCCCCTGGAGCTGGTGTTGGAGCCCTGAGAGGTTAGGGCCCTGGAGCTGGTGTTGGGGCCCGAGGGCTTAGGCCCCTGGAGCTATGGTTCGAGCGCTCAGGGGTTGGGCCCCTGGAGCTGGTGCTGGGGCCCCCAGGGGTTGGGCCTCTGGAGCTGGGGTTGGGGCCCCCAGGGGTTAGGCCCCTGGAGCTATGGTTCGGGCGCTCAGGGGTTGGGCCCCTGGAGCTGGTGTTGGGGCCCCCAGGGATTGGCCCCTGGAGCTATGGTTCGGGCGCTCAGGGGTTGGGCCCCTGGAGCTGGTGTTGGGGCCCCAGGGGTTGGGCCTCTGGAGCTGGTGTTGGGGCCCCAGGGGTTAGGCCTCTGGAGCTATGGTTCGAGCGCTCAGAGGTTGGGCCCCTGGAGCTATGGTTCGGGTGCTCAGGGGTTGGGCCTCTGGAGCTGGTGGTGGGGCCCCAGGGTTTGGGCCCCTGGAGCTGTGGTTGGGGCCCCCAGGGGTTAGGCCCCTGGAGCTATGGTTCGGGCGCTCAAGGGTTGGGCCCCTGGGGCTATGGTTCGGGCGCTCAGGCGTTGGGCCCTTGGAGCTGGTGTTGGGGCCCCCAGGGGTTAGGCCCCTGGAGCTATGTTTCGGGCGCTCAGGGGTTGGGCCACTGGAGCTGGTGTTGGGGCCCCTGAGCTAAAGTCACCCCAAGCTCTCCGATCCCCCACACAGACAGTCCCCACTCCATCACAGTAATGCCAAGTGCATTTGCTGCATGGAGCAAGAGTGACACCATGTGGCCACATAGGGTAATGCACAGAGCATTTCCCCGCATGGAGCAACAGTGGCACCTTGTGGTCACACAGGGTAATACACAGAGCATTTCCCCGCATGGAGCAACAGTGACTCCTTGTAGACACGCAGGGTAATGCACAGAGCATTTCCTGCATGGAGCTATGCTTCGGGAGCTCTGGGGTTGGGCCCCTGGAGCTGGTGTTGGGGCTCCCAGGGGTTGGGCCCCTGGAGCTGGTGTTGGGGCCCCAGGGGTTAGGCCCCTGGAGCTATGGTTCGGGCCCTCAGGGGTTGGGACCCTGGAGCTGGTGTTAGGACCCCCAGGTGTTCGGCCCCTGGAGCTCGGGTTGGAGCCCCCGGGGGTTAGACCCCTGGAGCTATGGTTCGGGCGCTGAGGGATTGGGCCCCTGGAGCCTTTTTTGGGGCCCCAGGGGTTGGACCCCTGGAGCTGGTGTTGGGAACCCAGGGGCTGGGCCCCTGGAGCTATGATTCGGGCGCTCAGGGGTTGGGCCCCTGGAGCTGGTGTTGGGGCCTCAAGAGGTTGGGCTCCTGCGGCTGGGGTTGGAGCCCCCAGGGGTTAGGCCCCTGGAGCTATGGTTCCGGCGCTCAGGGGTTAGGCCGTTGGAGCTGGGGTGGGGGCCCCCAGGGGTTAGGCCCCTGCAGCTATGGTTCGGGCGCTCAGGGGTTGGACCCCTGGAGCTGGTGTTGGAGCCCACAGGGGTTAGGCCAATGGAAGTATTATTCGGGCGCTCAGGGGTTGAGTCCCTGGAGCTGGTGTTGGGACCCCGAGGGGTTAGGCCCCTATAGCTATGGTTCGGGTGCTCAGGTTTTGGGCCCTTGGAGCTGGGATGGGGGCCCCCAGGGGTTAGGCCCCTGTAGCTATGGTTCGAGCGCTCAGGGGTTGGGCCCCTGGAGCTGGTGTTGGGGCCCCAGGGCTTAGACCCTTAGAGCTATGGTTCGGGCTCTCAGGGGTTGGGCCCCTGGAGCTGGTGTTGGGGCCCCCAGGGGTTGGGCCGCTGGAGCTGGGTTTTGGGCCCCCAGGGGTTAGGCCCCTGGAGCTGTAGTTCGGGCGCTCAGGGGTTGGGCCCCTGGAGCTAGGGTCGAGGGCCCCAGGGGTTGGGCCCCTGGAGCTGGTGTTGGGGCCCCAGGAGTTTCGCCCCTGGAGCTATGGTTCGGGCGCTCAGGTTTTGGGCCCTTGGAGCTGGGGTGGGGGCCTCCAGGGGTTAAGCCCCTGTAGCTATGGTTCGAGTGCTCAGGGGTTGGGCCCCTGGAGCTGGTATTGGGGCCCCCAGGGGTTAGGCCCCTGGAGGTATTGTTCGAACGCTCAGGGGTTGGGCCCCTGGAGCTGGTGTTGGGGCCCCCAGGGGTTAGGCCCCTGGAGCTATGGTTCGGGCGCTCAGGGGTTGCAACCCTGGAGCTGGTGTTGGGGCCCCCAGGGGTTGGGCCTCTGGAGCTGGGGTTGGGGCCCCCGGGGGTTAGGCCCCTGGAGCTATGGTTCGGGCACTCAGGGGTTGGCCCCTGGAGCTGGTGTTGGGGCCCCCAGGGGTTGGGCCCCTGGAGGTGGTGTTGGGGCTCCCAGGGGTTAGGCCCCTGGAGCTATAGTTCGGGCGCTCAGGGGTTGGGCCCCTGGAGCTGGTGTTGGAGCCCTGAGGGGTTAGGTCCCTGGAGCTGGTGTTGGGGCCCGAGGGGTTAGGCCCCTGGAGCTATGGTTCGGGCGCTCAGGGGTTGGGCCCTTGGAGCTGGGCTGGGGGCCCCCATGGGTTAGGCCCCTGGAGCTATGGTTCGGGCGCTCAGGAGTTGGGCCCTTGGAGCTGGTGTTGAGGCCCCCAGGGATTAGGCCCCTGGAGCTATGGTTCGGGCGCTCAGGGCTTGGGCTCCTGGAGCTGGTGTTGGGGTCCGCAGGGGTTGAGCCCCTGGAGCTGTGGTTGGGGCCCCCGGGGGTTAGGCCCCTGGAGCTATGGTTGGGCGCACAGGGGTTGGGACCCTGGAGCTGGTGCTGGGGCCCCCAGGGGTTCGGCCCTTGGAGCTCGGGTTGGAGCCCCCGGGGGTTAGACCCCTGGAGTTATGGTTCGGGCGCTGAGGGGTTGGGCCCCTGAAGCCTTTGTTGGGGCCACCAAGGGTTAGGCCCCTGGAGCTATGGTTCGGGCGCTCAGGGGTTGGGCCCCTGGAGCTGGTGATGGGGCTCCGAGGGGTTAGGGCCCTGGAGCTGGCATTGGGGCCCGAGGGGTTAGGCCCCTGGAGCTATGGTTCGGGCGCTCAGGGGTTGGGCCCCTGGAGCTATGGTTCGGGCGCTCAGAGGTTGGGCCCTTGGAACTGGGGTGGGAGCCCCCAGGGGTTAGGCCAATGGAGCTATGGTTCGGGCGCTCAGGGGTTGGGCCCTTGGAGCTTGTGTTGAGGCCCCCAGGGATTAGGCCCCTGGAGCTATGGTTCGGGCTCTCAGGGGTTGGGCTACTGGAGCTGTGGTTGGGGCCCCGGGGGTTAGGCCCCTGGAGCTATGGTTCGGGCGCTCAGGGGTTGGGATCCTTGAGCCGGTGTTGGGGCCCCCAGGGGTTCGGCCCCTGGAGTTCGGGTTGGAGCCCATGGGGGTTATACCCTTGGAGCTATGGTTTGGGCGCTGAGGGGTTTGGCCCCTGTAGGCTTTGTTGGGGCCCCCAGGGGTTGGGCCCCTGGAGCTGGTTTTGGGGCCCCAGGGGTTAGGCCCCTGGAGCCATGGTTCGGGCTCTCAGGGGTTGGGCTCCTGGAGTTGGTGTTGGGGTCCGCAGGGGTTGGGCCCCTGGAGCTGTGGTTGGGGCCCCAGGGGTTAGGCCCCTGGAGCTATGGTTCGGGCACTCAGGGGTTGGGATCCTTGAGCTTGTGTTGGGGCCCACAGGGGTTCGGCCCCTGGAGCTCATGTTGGAGCCCACGGGGGTTATGTCCCTGGAGCTATGTTTCGGGCGCTGAGGGTTTGGGCCCCTATAGCCTTTGTTGGGGCCCCCAGGGGTTGGGCCCCTGGAGCTGGTGCTGGAGCCCCCAGGGTTTGGGCTCCTGGGGCTCGGGTTGGGGCCCCCAGGGGTTAGGCCCCTGGAGCTATGGTTCCGGCGCTCAGGGGTTGGGCCGTTGTAGCTGGTGTTTGGGCCCCGAGGGGTTAGGGCCCTGGAGCTGGTGTTGGGGCCCGAGGGGTTAGGCCCCTGGAGCTATGGTTCGGGCGCTCAGGGGCTGGGCCCCTGGAGCTATGGTTCGGGCGCTCAGAGATTGGGCCCTTGGAACTGGGGTGGGAGCCCCCAGGGGTTAGGCCCCTGGAGCTATGGTTCGGGCGCTCAGGGGTTGGGCCCTTGGAGCTGGTGTTGTGGCCCCGAGGGCTTAGGCCCCTCGAGCTATGCTTCGGGCGCTCGGGTGGGCCCCTGGACTGGTGTTCGGACCCCCAGGTTCTGGGCCCCTGGAGCTAGTGTTGGGGCCCCAGGGGTTAAGCCCCTGGAGCTATGGTTCGGGCACTCATGGGTTGGGCCCCTGGAGCTGGTGTTGGGGCTGTCAGGGGTTGGGCCCCTG
Source organism: Gopherus flavomarginatus (assembly GCF_025201925.1). Taxonomy (NCBI): domain Eukaryota; kingdom Metazoa; phylum Chordata; order Testudines; family Testudinidae; genus Gopherus; species Gopherus flavomarginatus. The sequence goes on from NW_026115103.1 coordinate 87,687, forward strand.
GAGCTGGTGTTGGGGCCCCAGGGGTTAGGCCCCTATAGCTATGGTTTTGGCGCTCAGGGGTTGGGCCCCTGGAGCTGGTGTTGGGGCCCCCAGGAGTTGGGCCGCTGGAGCTGGGATTTGGGCCCCCAGAGGTTAGACCCCTGGAGCTGTGGTACGGGCGCACAGGGGTTGGGCCCCTGGAGCTGGGGTCGAGGGCCCCAGGGGTTGGGCCCCTGGAGCTGGTGTTGGGGCCCCCAGGGGTTGGGCCGCTGGAGCTGGGTTTTGGGGCCCCAGGGGTTAGGCCCCTGGAGCAATGGTTCGGGCGCTCATTTTTTGGCCCTTTGAGCTGGGGTGGGGGCCCCCAGGGGTTAAGCCCCTGTAGCTATGGTTCGAGTGCTCAGGGGTTGGGCCCCTGGAGCTGGTGTTGGGGCCCCCAGGGGTCAGGCCCCTTGAGGTATTTTTCGAGTACTCAGGGGTTGGGCCCCTGGAGCTGGTGTTGGGGCTCCAGGGGTTAGGCACCTGGAGCTATGGTTCGGGCGCTCAGGGGTTGCAACCCTGGAGCTGGTGTTGGGGCCCCCAGGGGTTGGGCCCCTGCAGCTGGGGTTGGGGCCCCCGGGGGTTAGGCCCCTGGAGCTATGGTTCGGGCGCTCAGGGGTTGGGCCCCTGGAGCTGGTGTTGGGGCCCCCAGGGGTTGGGCCTCTGGAGCTGGGGTTGGGGCCCCCAGGGGTTAGGCCCCTGGAGCTATGGTTCGGGTGCTCAGGGGTTGGGCCCCTGGAGCTGGTGTTGGGGACCCCAGGGGGTTGGCCCCTGGAGCTGGTGTTGGAGCCCCCAGGGGTTGGGCCCCTGGAGCTGGGGTTCGGGTCCCCAGGGGTTAGCCCCCTAGAGATATGGTTCGGGCTCTCAGGGTTTGGGCCCCTGGACCTGGTGTTGGAGCCCTGAGAGGTTAGGGCCCTGGAGCTGGTGTTAGGGCCCGAGGGCTTAGGCCCCTGGAGCTATGGTTCGGGTGCTCTGGGGTTGGGCCCCTGGAGCTATGGTTCGGGCGCTCAGGGGTTGGGCCCTTGGAACTGGGGTGGGGGCCCCCAGGGGTTAGGCCCCTGGAGCTATGGTTAGGGAGCTCTGGGGTTGGGCCCTTGGAGCTGGTGTTTGGGCCCCCAGGGGCTGGACTCCTGGAGCTGGTGTTGGGGCCCCAGGTGCTAGGCCCCTATAGCTATGGTTCGGGCGCTCAGGGGTTGGGCCCCTGGAGCTGGTGTTGGGGCCCCCAGGGGTTGGGCCGCTGGAGCTGGGATTTGGGCCCCCAGGGCTTAGGCCCCTGGAGCTGTGGTACGGGCGCTCAGGGGTTGGGCCCTTGGAGCTGGGGTCGAGGGCCCCCAGGGGTTAAGCCCCTGTAGCTATGGTTCGACTGATGAGGGGTTGGGCCCCTGGAGCTGGTGTTGGGGCCCCTAGGGGTCAGGCCCCTGGAGGTATTGTTCGAGCACTCAGGGGTTGGGCCCCTGGAGCTGGTGTTGGGGCCCTCAGGGGTTAGGCCGCTGGAGCTATGGTTCGGGCGCTCAGGGGTTG